>NW_005841923.1:843341-855237 GCF_000455745.1 Alligator sinensis
TCCCTAATTTCAATGCCCCACCATTGTATCTAGCAATACGATTCCAGTATACCAACTCTCAGATTTTGAAGTTTTTTCTTAAAGCTCCTGAAGTCATGTAATTATAGGTATATCTGAGACTTTATTTTTTTTTATATGTTTCTAACCGTCATACCCGTTGGTTCTTACTGACTGGAGAAAATAACGTCCTGGAGATGTGACATCTTTGTGCTTTTGTAAAAGGAGTAGAAAGAAGGTATTCAACCCTACCCTGGTAAAAGATGAATCCAGTGAAGAATTACCCAGGTAAAATTCCAACTGGCCACATGCAGCTACCCCTGTACAACTGCCTTCCTCCAGTTTCTGCTGTATTTTATATTGGCTCAACCAATGTAAATATGTCCTTTATCTAAATTCTAAGGCACCTTGAAGATGGAGGAAATGTGTGAATTGACTTCATCAGCAGAGGGAAGCAGACTTATTTTTCTCCTCAACTGTTAAAAAGGAAGGAACCCATAATGCGTGAAAAAACACTGGGCACATCTACACGTGCACATTAATGCATTTCAGTAAATTCTGGTGCTTATCACACTGGAGTTTATTGCTTCAGGCTTGCTACTTGCACATGCACCAGGGATTGCAGCATGTTGAGCCAGGTCTGAGCAGCCCTGGCTGGCAGGGACCTGGGGTGTCAGCCTGCTAGCCCGGGGCTGCTCCAGCTGAACTCAGTGTAGTGCTTCAGTGTGAGGCAAGGTGGCAGGCAGTCCCTGCATTGAAGCACCTTCATGCCCTAGCCAGCTGGGAGAGCATTTACACATGCATCGCTGCAGGGTGTTTTACTCCACAGCAGGATAGTACTGGTAAATACTGAGGAGTAAATTAGTTTACTTCAACCTAATAGGGATGCATGTATAGACAACAAGATGTTAACTATGCAGCTAATTATTCAACTATACAGTAAATCTCTTGTGTAGATGCGCCTGCTGTTGCCAACACTGCTGCTGACACTTATGCCTAACACTTACAAGTGATTCTGTTGACAGGGATTCTTGCCTTGCAGGACTCCACCCAGTGCTGCTCTCCACCTTCCTGGAATGCATCTCCAGCAAAGACAAAGAGGTGGGTGGTATCACATGGTGTGAGAGGTGCCTGCTAGCAGAGTCCCTTAGGAAACAGGTAAATGAGCTATAGGAGGAGGGCACTCAACTGAGAATCATCTGGAACCATGACGATTTTGTCAGTGGCTGCATATTGAGACATCCAGGATGGAGGAAGTTAGTAGACTTGAAAGAACTGCAGCAGCATTGTAAAAGGAAGAATTATTGGCTCCTCTATAGAAAAGAGGCTGGTTGCTGGCCACTTTACACAGCAAACAGTGCATCACTCCCCACCTAAGCCCCCTCTCCATTAGCACAAGAAATGTTATGATCCCGGGACCTATAGAAGAGTAACAGACCCTGGTGACTGAGGAAGAGAAGAAATATGTCCATAAATCTTTGAGTGTCCTGGTCACTCCCTTCAAGAAAAGGAGATGAAGAATGGTAGTGATCAGAGAAGTGAAAAAAGTATCTTCCATCACCCTGGGAAAGGTTTTCTGCTTCGAGCCAAAATCTGAGACATCTTGGAAAGGTTTCTGAGGCTCATCCAGCCCTCTGTTACTTCCATGTTCCTCATCCACATGAGCACTAATGATACTACTAGAGCTGAGGGCATGTGTAGCAATGTTGTCCATACTTCGAGGTGAAATTCTCCCAGGTGTCACAACCCAAGGGTGTGATTTTGTTTGTGTGCGCTTTGGCACTGCTAAATTATTTCCCGCCACTTGTAGCTTTCTTTGCAGGGTGCATTTCTTAGTTGCAAAGAGAAATGCACGGTGCAAAGGAGTTCCCGCCATTCGCATGCAAATTTGTGTCCCACTATTGGCCAGTTCTAAATTATTCCCACGTGGCGGCTAGTGCTTGGCTTGCTAGCCATATAAGAGGCTTGAGTGGTTTCCGCCCAAGTTGGAGAACTCTGAGGAGAACCCTGCAAGGGAGGACTCCACAACCATCTGGAGGAGGAGGACTTCACGTCTCGTGAAGATCTCTAAGTGCTGCGGAGCCTATCGAACCCAGCGCAGGCTATAGGGGTCTGATCAACCTCTGGCCTCTCCCCGTTGCCGAACGATCCCTCGACAAACCCCTTCCCTGCACGCAAGTTCCACAGAGCCTAGCAAACTTCATGTGAGTGTATCCAGAGCTCTACCTGGGTTCGAGTCCTGCAGGTTTATCTTCCCGTCACCGAAAACCCATTGTGACGTACTCTCATGTTTTGCATCTTCCCGTCGCCGAAAACCCCCTGCGACGTACTCTCGTGCCCTGCAGGTTCAAGTTTTGTTTTGTTTTGTTTTGTAACTGCAACTCAAGCAAGTTTTCCTGCCTGCACCACGACCATCTTCGGTGTAAGTAAAATAATCTTTAATCAACCGCTAAGCGTCCATGCCTAATTCTAGCCCACCGGCCTGCATTCCCCGACCCGGCGTGTCCGGGCTGCTGGCCACAGCCCGCTGTGCGCAGGCCCCCAAGGGCCTTGGACCACTCCCGGCCCGCCGGGAGGGAGAAATCAGTTCTGGAGATCTGGATTCATGTAATCACAGGTGATGTTACAGGAAGATGTCAGCTTACTCTACTGTGAGGGGGGAGGGGGAGGGAGGGATAAGCGTCTATCTAATGAAGAAGAGGAAGAGCATTTTTGGGCACTGACTTTCAAACCTATACAAGAAAAGAAGGTTTTAAACTCAGTTTGAAAAAGAGGATGTGAGAATGGCTTTTTTAAAACAACTATTAGTAGTATCTGTATTAGAAATATCTAGACAGGATCTGTTGTTAACGGTGGAGTTTCAAAATAGCAAGACACAATTCAGTAAGTTCTTGGAATGTCTTGGGAACAACTTTCTGTCTCATGAGATGGAAGAGCTAGTAGGGAACTGCTATTTTAGATATAATTCTGATTTATAGGGAGACACTAATTCAGGTGAAATGATAAAAGTTCACTCTTGTAAGAAAAGGAAGGCATGAGAACAGTGGAATAAGGACTATACACTTCAGGAAACTGACTTAAAAGATAGATAGGAGAAATTGTAGGTAAATTCTCTTCAGAAGACAATTTCAGAGACAAAAGTTCAGAAAAATTTGAATTTACTGAAAGAGATTATATTAAATGCACAAATGAAAACCATCCTAATGTAAAAAAAAAAAAGATAACCATAGTAAGAAAACAATGAAGAGCATCACACACTCTTCAATTACTTGAAAATCAGAAAACAATCATACACAAAGACACATACTGGAACATAAGTATAAAGGAATAGCATGAGCAAGTAGGGATAACACCATTAAGGCTAAGGTGTGGAATAAATTTTAATTAGCAAGGGACATAAAAGACAACAAGAAAAGGTTGTATCAGTATAGGTTTGTTACTAACTAGAAAAGGAGAACAAATAGTGAATGATGCAAAGAAAGCTGATGTATTCATTACTTCAATCTTCACATGAAAGGTTACTTATGACCAGTTGAAATTAATCTTAACAAAGAAGTAAGAGTACAGGCCAGAACATAGAAAGAACAGGCTAAAGCACATGAAGATAAGATTGGTATGTCCAGGTTGGTAGGACTTGATGAAATTCACCTAATAGTGTTTAAGGAAGTAGCCAAAGTAATCTCTGAATCATTAGCAATGATCATTGAGAACTTAAGGACAGAAGCCCCAGTGGACTGGAAAATTGCAAGCATATCTTTAAGAAAGAGGGCAAGAGAAAATTGGGGTAAGTATAGTCCACTCAACTTAATTTTGTCCCTGAAAATATTCTGAAACAAATGGTTGGGCAATTAATTTTTAAGTATGTAGACAATAATACATATCAGAGTGGTTTTTTTAAGACTGCCAGCATAGTCAAAAACAGATAATGTCAAATCACTATAACTTTCTTCTTTGACAGGGTAAAAGGCTTCATGGATAAGGAAGAAGAAGTAGGTATACCTTGACTTGAGTATGACATATAACACAGTGTCAAATTCTCTCATAAGGTAGTAAATGCATATATGGTTTAGATGTACTAAAATTAGAGGGATGCACAACTAGTTGAAAAATCACTCTCAAAGAGCAGAAGGCAGGGTAGAGATACACCTTGTAGACTGACTAAATAGAAAATGCATAAGCTTTCATGAGCCCAAGCTGTCTTCATTGGATACTATGAAAAGGCATGCACAGAGCAGTCTATCAAATAGAGAAAGTGATTTGTATATAGCAGTGTCAAAATTCTTACTCAAAAGACAGGGGAGGGAAGGAGGATGGGAGGCAGTACTGGGAGAGGGAAACAAGTTTATGAGGAACAAGTGGTCACAAAAGTTAATCCAGGTAATGGGATAAGAATCTTAAGTCCCCATTTAGATCATGCTTAACACAATCTAGTCTGTGGATGATTTCTTGTTCTACAATTATTCATTTGACTCATGGCTTCCTGTCACTAAGGGAGTCTCAAGTGGGGCTGAACATGGGATCTGTTGTAGGTCAATTCTATTAAATGTTTCTGTTAATTGCTTGGATGACATAACAGGGAATGTATTTAAAAATTGCAGATGACACTAAGTGAAGGGTTGGGGGCCCTTTAGAGGGCCAAATCAGACTTCAAATGACCTTGACAATCTGGAGACAAAGTCTAAAATCAACAAAATGAAAAGTGCTGCCTGTAGGAAGGAGAAATCAAATTGGCAAACACAAGGTGGATAATATCTGACTAGGCAGCAGCTGTTTAGAAAAAGATCTGAAGGTTAGGGTGGATAAGACTGAATGAGAGTCAACAGTCTGATGTTGCAAAATTCTGATTCTGTGATTATAGGCCTCAGTGTAGTACTGGGTGCATCTACATGAGACTTTTACTGCAGAGTAGGCTAATTAGATCTTTAGTAAATGTCTCAGTATCTAAATGTGCAGTGCGATTTAAGAAGGAGTAAACTAATTAACTCTGCTGTAGGTTTGTAGTGGTGAACACCCTCATGCCCCAGCCAGCCCTTCTGTGGCATGTTGAGCCAGGTCCCCTGGGGCCCCCTGCCAGCCAGGGCTGCTCCAACCTAGCTCTGTGTTGTGGTACTGGACACATGTTCAAACACAGCTTCTGGGAGCAATAAACTCCAGTGTGATATGCACTGAAGTTTGTTGCTACACATTAATTGCATGTATAGACACATCCACTGTGTTCACCTCTTGGTACCACAGTTCAGGAGTGATATAGATAAACTGGACACAGTCTAGAAGAGAGCAACAAACTAGATCTAGAAAACATGACCTCTGAGGTTGAAGACATTGAGTTTGATTTTTTTTTTTTTTCCCTAGAAGAAAAACAAAACTGAGAGGGGGGACATAAATCTTTCAGTTAGAAGACTGTTATAAAGGGGTCATGATCAATTATTCTTCACTGGGGACAAGACAAAAAGAAAACGCCTTCATTTGCAGCAAAGACAATAAATATTCAGAAAAACTTTTTAACAGTTAAGCTGGTGACCTACTGGAAAGTACAACTTACAGAAGATGGGGAATATCCTTTACTGTAGTTTTTCAGAACAGTGTGGTAATCATCTCTCAGGAATGGCACATGTATACTGAACTGGCCCTCAGTGCAAAGGAATGACATAGTTGGTTTCTTGATGTCTCTTCTAGCCCTGCATTTCTTTGCTTTTATGGCTGTGGAGAGAAAACAGGAAAATATGAAAACTGCGGACACAAAAATTAGAAGGTAAATAAACAACATGCTAACATTGACTTTAAAGTAATGGGATTTTGAAACAATATCGTGATTTTTGGAGGCCTAACTCGTGAGTTTTGAATATTTGTGGTTTATAATACTGGGACTGATATGTCATTCACCTGTTTACATGCTATGAAACTGCTCACTTTCCCCAGGCTAGTATAGATCAATAGCAGATCTCAGCCTGACCCTTAGGGCTTGTCTACATCAGAAAATTAAGCATCATAGCTGTAGTAGTAATTTTCTGCTATAGCTTTGCCAAAGGATGGCCCTATGTAGACAAAAACATGTGTACATGAGCCCACACTCTCTTCCATCCAGATATGGATGTTTGGAGTTTCCGAGCCATATTAATTTTTATCTTCGGGTTACTCTCACAGAATTTTGAAACTCATGTTGGTTTAGTATAATGTAAGTTTAGTTCCAGTCTGCCATCCCTTTCCACCCTTGTTTAAGGTCCATTAAGAAGGAAGATACCTACTTGTGTGTTTGAAGGAAGTGGGAATTAGTTTTGGGTTTTCCTTCTGGCATTTTATTCCTATTTGCTTGGGGTTTTGTTTTTGGATGGGGGGAGAGAGGGGTGAGGTGTGGTGTGTTTTTTGTTTTGTTGCTCTCCTTTCTTCCTGGGTAAATGATTTGTCCTTCAACAGGTACCTACTTCTACAGCTCTATTGGGGGCCTGCATTTGGTTTCATAGAACCTACTTCAGTTTTTGAGCTACCTCTACAGTTGTTCCAATGTACTGAGTGCTCCAGGAAAAGTTCAAAACTTTCTTTGTCCAGCATCCACTTTGGTATTTCTGCCCAGGCTGTGAGAATTTGTCCTCTTGTGTGTGAGATCTGATTCTGGGCTACACCAAAAAAAAGTGGGGGGTGATATTCAGATGAATGCTGGAACTTCAAGGTATTTAAAATCTTGACTGTATATACAAGACAAGGACTGGAGCTATTGAAGGATGAGTTGTTCAAAAGACTGTGTCTTGAACAAATTTTCATAACAGGTGTGAATGTTTTAGGTTTAGAACTGAGTTGGCCACTAGATGGCACCATCCAGCTAAGTTGGCAAATTCAAGTCTTTAGAAATCATGATAATTTTTTTTAAAACCTCAGTACCAGCAAGCTACAGATCCTGTTCTTTGTCATCATCTGTGATGTGCAGTCCTGTACCTATAGAAGCACTTGTACATTAAGAAAAAATGATGGAACTGAAACTGCCTAATGCAAAAAGAAAAAAAAGATTTTCAGGTGGCATATCTAATGTACAAATGCTATGTATCTATAAGCAGGCTGTATATTATGCCTTTTCAGAACTGTACCTGAATACTTTTAGCTTGGGTGGAGCAGGAGACAGTTTTTCTGTTATAAACATTGTTTTATTGGAATTGTATAATTATAAGCAAGCTGCTATCTTCATTTTATAGTTTACTTTGAAATCTAATGTTATAGGATAGTCATATGTGCCTAATATATTGTTATTTGATGTGATTCTTCTACTCTTATACTTATTGTATCCATATTATGAAGATGAAGTTTTCTCCAACACCTATTGGCCTGTTTCTGTTTTTCTTCTTTTAAGAAATGACTGTCTAATGTAAAACGCATAATGAGTCTTGGCAGCAGAGATTAGAACCCAAGACTCCCCCTTGCCACAGAAGTGCCATAGCCACAAGGTTGTAGAAGCAGGTCCCACTTGCTTGTTCTTGATTTTTAGCTCCATGGCTCTTGTACTACAGGCTGCCCAGCAGCCTGGTTTCAATATGAGAGGTAAAAGTTGCCCCTCCTCCCTCCCCCCATTAGCCTATTGTGGAATTTGGCAGTTAGTGCCCTTTCTAAGAATGTACACCAACCTCCACCATCTCCATGTATGTTAAACATCTCCACATATGTTAAAATTCTCTTGAGCTGATCAGGGCCTACAACCCAGGTCTCCCACTTCCTGGGAAAATCCTTTAACCACTAGGCTGTTGGGGAAAATAGGGGCACTATCACTACTGCTATCCTCCTGATGTGAGAGTAGATATCAGGAATTGCAGTGACTGGAGATGCCTAATGGACGATAGGGGCACATCCCCATGAGCGGGAGCATGCATTCCCTGGGGACAGCTAGCAGTGGCACATATTTATGCTGCTTCTACTTGTCCCTGGGGAATGCTCCTGCATACGCTTTCTGGCATGTGGCAAGTTGCCCTGGGTGGGGTAGGGGAGGCTGGAGCAAGCACCTGGGCTGTCCCCGGAAGCCTTACCTGGGTTTGGGGGGCCTTCCAGGGCTCTGGCAGCAGTGATCCAGGTGCACAGAGCCTGACTGACAGCCAGAGCATTGCTGTGGCCTGCCAGGCTCTGGTTTCATGCAGCGTACACTGCTTCCATGTGCATTGCCTTGCTTTCTTCTGCTGCGGGTTTTTTTGAAGCTGGGATCTGAATTTATTTTAAATGCTTCTGAAGATTCTTCATTGACGATACAGGGATCCTAGTTTCCTATCCTGATCAAACTGAATCACTGTCTGGAACAGAAAGCCTAATAGATATTGCAAGACCTATACATGGGCACCTACTGAACCACTGTGATCTGCCTTTATTCCATGAGTTCTTTGATACTGTTACATAGGAGTCAAGGATGACAGAATCTAGTCTTTAAAGTTATTTGTAAATTCCAGGAATACTGTTTCTTAAGTATATATGAACCTGATTTAAATAGCAAATGAATTACTAATCTTAATTCTGTTGTTTAAAACAAAGGAATTGTAGGAACATTTTATAGTTCATACCAGATGTGAAAATTGATTGGCTAATTCCACATTTTTACATAGCCGCAGTGTAATAGCTTTCTGTTAACACAGCATATCATTTATGGGTATGAAGGGCAAAATTTGTATTCTCTTAACTATGTGTATATAATCTGAAGTATCCACTTACAGTTGCAGAAAATAAGGATTTTCAGAAAGTCATGCATCTGAATCATTGACACAAATACATCACGGTCCTGTTGTATTTATTTTATTGTATTCCAGGAAAAGCGGGAGAAACTAGACAGGCATCAGGCTTGAGATAATTTAGTAATGGTATGAAGGCACACATCTGGAGATCTCTGGGTTTAGTTCTTCAATCCCTTCTTTTTCTCTCAGAGTAATCATGGGAAGCAAATATCACCTGTCTTAGTGAAATCAGGTAAACACTGGCCACGTCTACACAAGATGCTTACTGCACAGTAGCTCATTACTACTGCACAGTAATGTTGTCGGGCACAAACCATGATGCAATGCTATTGCACAGTAGTAACGAGGTACTGCACAGTAAGTATCACCAGGCCACCGTGTGGGGATGCTACTGTGCAGTAATGCCAGTTACTGCACAGTCTCTTAGTACTGGGTTAGGCAAGTATTAAACGTCAATGCAGTAACAACTGTGCAGACAGCATCTTGTGTAGATGCGGCCACTGTGAATGTGGAAATATGTCTCTTCCATAGGATTTTCCTGGGCTGATAGAATTTCAGTTGCATACATGGTAAACTGAAGCTAAACAACTAGATTCTTTAATGTGGCATCAGTGTTTTTGCAGAATGTGAAACTCAATATACTCTGTTTCCTTTGGGATAACTAGTTGAGCCTAAAAATATTGGTGACTTCTTGTACATCTTTTATAAATCATATACAAACTGGCAAGCTCTTATTCTTGCAGAGCAGGTGCCACAATGAGCATCTGATCATGTGTAAGGATTTGTTGTAATGCATATGCAGATACTGTTGGAGCTCAGGGTTACATGGGTGCTTTAATGCTGTCACTTTCCTGATCTGTTTTTTAAATGTGACTTTCTCTCTTTAGAAAAAGAGAGAGAGAGAAATGTCACTATGCCCTACTATTTGCTAGTAGAGTTCTTTGTACTGTATAATATGTATGTTCAGTGAAGGAGGATATGCACATGTTGCTGTGTTATATGAATTCTATCCTGTTCCTGATCTTAAAGAAAAGAATAGAAAAGCTTTAGATTTTGTTGGGTTCTTCAGACTCTAGGGTTTTTAAGACAAAGAACATCTCTTATTTTCTCAGTATAGTTCCCAGCACACTAGAACCCCAATCTTGGGGCATGTCTACATGTGCATTAATGAGCTGTTCCTAATGTGCATGAAATTTAGTACCTCAAGTGTTAGGTACTAAATTAATGCACATTAGGCTGCCCTTTTTTTACACACTGTTTTAATATGCAGTAAAATAGCCTACTGTGCATTAAAGTAGACACACCCTCAGAGTCCTTGAATGCTGTTGTAATACAAATAATGGCAGGCTGGTGTTTACTCTCTGCTTGCTCTAGCTAACGAGTAACAGGATCCATGAGCAATTGGATTGTCATCTCCCTAGTCATTGGGCACCGCATGGAGTTAGGGTCCAATGGTGGCTTTGAGCACAGTGTCCTGTTGTGTTATAGACGTAAACTTTGAAAGCATTTGTACAGAACCTACAGCTAAGACAGATGGTGTGCTTTAAAAGCCAAATATGGTGCTTCTTGATGTAAACTCACTAGAGTGACCCAATGCTACGATTAATAAAGTCAGGTTCCTTCACACATTGCTCACAACAGCTTTATTCAGAATGGAGACAGCTTCGGACAAGGGTCCCAAAAAACCAACAAACCGGGGACCTGCACTAAATAGTTCTTTTCACATTTTATACACCTTGGTTCATATATATATTAACATTTGTTTCTCCTTCTGTTCCACCCATTTCTCCTCCCATCTCAAGCTCCTCCTCAGTTTACTGTTTACTTCACTAGCATAGAATTGCCTATGCATTTCATTCATTTACATGCCTCTCTGCTAGGAGCACATGTGTAAGGCCATGAATTCGTTTTTTTTTCTGTTTTTTTTGCTGATTCCTTCATCTCCAAGGTCTTGCTTATGTTTTATCTCCTGACGATAGCTGGTGGGCTGCATCTTGTTCTTCTTACACAATGGGCTTTAACATTACGACTTTTACAAAACTGCTTGCCTAAGCATTTGCAAGGTTATTCTTAATACATCATTCTGCCTTGTGACCAGCAGCTCTGCTGAGACGCAGAAAAAAGCCTTCATTCAGCTGCACACTCAGTGCTCCCCAAAATTCATATCATTACCCTAACAGCCACCACACATTATTATCAAATGAATATCACTGTTTGGGGATAATTTGTCAATATCTTTATAGGAATCTTCATCTCTCCTTTCCCATCGAAGAGTTGAACTGGACGGTATGCCATTAAGGCCAACAGATCCAGGGCTGGTCAGACCAGGAGCATAAGGAGAGGGAAAGAATCTTTCCATAGGAGTTGTTAAAGGGTATCATAATGTATTATTTTCCTCCTGACCTTCACCATGAGTTTTACTCTAATCCAACTCCCATTGAAAGTAATGAGAGAGAGAATAGATACTTTTAGGAACAGCTTTCCTGGGACAGATTCTATCCTAAGCCAAAGCTCTGCTTGGTGCCAGGGAGTAGAATAGAGAAGAAAATGAGAGAGAAAATTGTAACTCTCTGAATATGAGGAACAGCCCCAGCCTGAATGCCACAGACAGCTGCTGGTGGCAGCTACATGGTTTACAACTGGCTTAGCATCATTTAATGGACCTTTATACCAATGAAAAATGGGTGTAGTGGAGCAGAGTTCTGCTGTGTCCTCTGACCTCTGGCATAGACCCCTGTACAAGGAAGAAAAGCCACAAGCTCCAGGCCTGGCAATGATCATATACAACTGCAGGAAATTCTTCTCTGCCTAGAGATTTCTTTTCAGTGTATTTGCAGCTAGATTATTTGCACCACCTGGGCGTGTCCACACGAGCGCACACGTACCTCTTGCCCCGCCTCAAACCCCTTTGAGGCAGGGCAACAGGCATGTGCAGGAATGAAAAAATGTCCCCCGTGCTGCAAGTTTGGATGTCCAAGGGTCTAAAAAATTGAAGTTTAAAAAAGTGGAGCAGGGCACGGTCCTAGACTGTACCCTGAGGCAACCGGAGGCTGGATCCTCCATAGAGACGGTCTGGCTGCCAGACCATCACTATGGTTGGCCCCTCACCCTGGTGCTGAAACACGTGACCAGCCAGGCCACATGTTTTAGCACCAGGGCTCCAGTGCTGGTGAGTAAGGGGTCGGGGGGGCCTGGAGGAGGGG
>NW_005841923.1:855778-872196 GCF_000455745.1 Alligator sinensis
GGACGGCAATCAGGGGGCTGGGGTGGGGCATGTTGGCCTTGCAGGGGGGAAGGTAGCCCCTGTGGGGTTCATTTGGCCCCTTGTGTGGGGGCCAAACCCCTTGTGTGGGGGCCAAACCTTGTGTTGGGGGGCCGAATCCCTTGTGTGGGGGCTGAACTCCCTGTTGGGGGGCTGAACCCCTTGTGTGGGAGCCATTTCCCCTGTGGGAGGGCAGTAAAATATGTATTCATGAAACATGTATTTAGAGTTCACTTTATTATTATGATAAGAGACTTGCCTTAACACTGTAGATATATCAATAAAACATTGTCCAACTGACCGCTGTCTCTGTATTATGCTCTCTCTCTCTTTATAGCAGTCTTTTATTTTACCTGTGGAAGAACATGGATTTTTGGGGATTTTTACAGAGTGACTTTGGATTTTTTCTATCAGGGATTTTTCAGTTTTCCAATAGGGAACCCTAGAATTCCTGCTAGGGAGGACAGTGGCAGGACCCTGCTTGCTCAGAGCTGGCACCTTGGACCCAGCTGGCTGTGACTGACCTCATGGCCAATTGGGGCCAGGAGGACATGCTTTGACAGTTCAAAGCAGGCCACCACACCAGGAATATCTTCCAGGCAATAGTTGCCCATATGGCTGGGCAGGGGGCACACATGGCAGTAGTGCCACGCAGAGGCCAACCCTGCAACCACAGTCCACTGGCAGCTGGCCCAGAGGGGCAGATGCCTCTACTGGCTGTGCAGTCCCCATCTGGGTCTGGCAGGTGCAGAGCTGGTCACAGCCAGGTAGCAGCCCCTACTGCCAGACTGCTGAAGTGGGTTAAGGGTGCAGGGAACTCTTTGGGCTGCTTCAGCAGTCCAGGTGGCACAAGGGGTAGTGTCCCCAGGCACCAATTGGCTGGGCCCCAGAAGCTTCTGAGAGCGAGTAGCCCTGAGCTAATTTCCAGGGTGGCTTTTTATACTGCTGAGGACAGGACAGCTTTTTATATTGCTGGGGACAGCACAGGTGTCCCCAACCCTGCTGGCTGCAGATCTGGGAGGAGCCAGGCAGGGTTATTTTGCCCCAAGTGGCACAATTTGCTCCACAACAAACTGCATGTCTGAGCACGTGCGCTGAAGCAAAAAGCCCCGGCTTAAATTTGCACCTCTTCTATTTGAGCTGCTGCAAGCGCACATGCTTGCATGTGTGGACATGCCTCACAAAGGGATGATAACTATCAGTGAAATTCTGGCTCATGATATGCAGAAATGCATTTTAATTGGGAATAAATCTTTTTAGATGGTAGGTTGTTAACTAGAAATGGTATAATGATGATTTTATAATATCAGGTCCTTTGTTAAAAGAGAATTTAGTCTAATCCATAGTTATTATTTCTATTTTTCAGAACAGATGGAGTCCGCTTTTCTTTAGCTTTTCAGAGAAAATATATCCCATTCTTAAAATATTTCCATTTTCTGTTAAAAAGTAAGCAACATTCCTTAAACATATGCCTACATTTAAAAGCAAATAATGAGGTAGTGTTGAGATGTCCTGTAGGCCAAAGAATGTGACAGACCATTCATTTCTTTCAAATGAGGAAGCACTGATATTTTCCTTCAGAGTCATAAATGGCATTTGTGCAATATTATATTTATAATTTCCCTTATGGAAAATTCCCCTAGAATATATTAGGAATGAAAGCCATAGGATTCCAGAGAAATGTATTGACGTGGGGCTGAAAATGACTTTGAAAATCTGTAAATTTTCAATAATGAATTCTATCCTTTTCCTACTGTTGTCGTCTTATTTACATATACAGCCAGCAGCTTGGGAAGAAAGTAGGAGTGTTTTAGACCAACTGGGGGAAATGAGATGCAGAATGTACTTCTGTATTCCCTTGGTCTTTAGGAACCAGGAGATGCACAGGTGGTCTCTAGACATGAGAACAGCCCTCTGGCTACTCCACCTCTTATGCTGGGTACTAAGTGCCCTTAAAGCATTCACTGCATCCTGACACTGGCTTTTGGAACATGATAGTATCAAAGGGTGCATCTACGTGTGCAATTCATTCTAAGCAATAAACTCCAAAGCAGTTTGAGCCCAGGTATACTCCTGGGTTGCTGGTACACGCCACGGGGGGTTAATTTGGTTTAGTTCTCCCTAAATTGAAATGGTGGATTGTTAAAAACACCTAGGTAGCAAGCTAAAACACCTTGGAGGAGTTTTATCTTGCTATGTACCAAAGTCACTTAAAGCAGAATATGTCACCGAGCGTGCAAACAGCAATGCCATTAAAGCAGTGCAAAAAGGCATTTAAGCTGCTTTAAAGGCCAATTTTGTGGTGTGTACAAAGGTCTCTATGTGCACCATCCACATATGTGCCTGGGACAGCAGCAATTTGAGCTGGGACAGTGCAATTTACACCAGAGCCACTCCTGCCCTGCTCTGACCCACATTCTAGGTGGTGGCATTGGGTGGCAGAGGGGTTGGCTGGGGCATGAGGGTGCTGCAAGTGTGGAGCCATGTGGCTAGGCAGCAGGCAGGAGTTTGGCCCCCTGCTGGCTGAGCTGGCTGGGTGCCATCAGTGTCTACATGTCCATTTAATCTGTTAATTACTCCACCATAAGATAGTACTGTCCCCAACAATACTACCTTATGGTGGTGTTAATTAGTTTACTGCAGCCTAATAGCATTGCATGTGTAGATGGTAATGCTTTACTCCAGAGTTAATTAGACTACTTTGCAATAACACACATGTGTAGACTTGGCCAGAGTGTAGGATTTAGTGTTGGAATCTTTGTTGGCTCTACACCTCAACATGATTTCCTTATTTGAACTAATACTGGGTGGGCTAGTTCTGTTGGCTGATTAAGCCACCAGCACAGAATGGCTGCCCAATGGTAGAGTTTCTAGGAGCTTATATCTTTTTACAATAATATATTATGTAGATCTGTGGAAAATGAATCCAGTCACTTTCCATATAATGTAATGACAGACATTACCAGTCACTTTCCATACTTACGTTCTTCATATTGTAAGAGGTCATCTGAATGAAGTAGTGCTTCTAAGAAATGATTTTACACCATCAGTATCACAGTGTTATACAGGACAGGCATGTTAACTGCAGAAATGCAATCAGCTGAAGGCAGGCCATCCAGAAATGATCTCTGAAAATGTGTTAGAACATGAAGAACTAGACTAAAATTTGATTGACTATGTAGCAGAGCAACAACAGACTATCCCTGCTAGTTGTGGATGTAAACATATTAGATATGGCAGGTTTCTAGTTATAAACTGTGGAGGAATAGAAATAGTCTGAAATATTTAAAAATCTAGCTATTGGTTGATGCTAAAAGACTGGAAATATGTAATCTTTTAGGTTTTCCAAGCAATTACGCAATAAAATATACGCAACACAATATGGACCAGGTATTCAGAGTTTCATTTGAAAATGGATTATAACATAAGTGGATTAGCTGTTTTCTCTGGAATTTTGTCCAATGCTCTGGATGAAGAAGTATGCATGTGTGTGTGTGTGTTCGTGTGTGTTTGCGCGCGCGCGCACACACACACACACACACACACTTGCCTACATGCATTCTCAATGTATGGTCATATCTACCTGTTTAACTGTCTAAAAATTCTCACTGTATTCAATATATGAATTCTCAAAGTATTTTCGTGTGTGTGTGTGTGTGTGTGTGTGTATATGTGAAAATACATTGAGAAGAAAATGAAATGCAGCTGCTCTATGTATGTTTTTAAAATAGACACTGTCAGTTTAGTTCAAATCAAGAGTATAAAATATTACGCATGCCTTAAACTATCCTGCTGGTTTTTGCGATTTAATGATCAAAATGTCTCATTGCTCTTTATATTTCCCATTATTACATGGAAAAGGGGGAAAACTGTGAAGCTAACGGAATGAAAATAAGGGAGGGAGGGAGGAGGGACCTACTTTTTTATCAGTTCTTTTAGATCCAAGAGTAAAAAGTGGGATACAAAAACTGTAGGCTTCTGTTTTTTATGTTAAATTAAATAGTCTCTCTCTCTCTCTCTCTCTCTCTCTCTCTCTCTCTCTCTCTAGCTTATATAAAGCAACTGGCAAGAACTGGGAATTTACTTGAAACCACAGTCTCCTACACCTGCCTACATCTTGAGAAGAGCATGTTCTGAGTATATAGATAACAGCTAGGGATCTAAGATTTTGGAGTGTTTACCAGAATGGTATTTTTTGTCTTTTGGGTGCAAAAAGAAACATGTGTTTTGATAAGACCACACTTTCTGCTCTCTCTCACTTTCTACACTTGCAATTCTGTTAACCTCAAATGGGTTTCTCCTAATTTATGCAAATATGTATATGTTTGCATATAAAGTCTCTGCTGTCATGCCTGCATAAAGCTTGACAAACATTAGGGACTTTCTGGCCTTTGACTACTACATCTTACACCAGTCAGGGTAGGAAGACACAGTGCTGTCTTGTCCATTCTTTATTTGTATGCACCTGTTTTCTTATTTAAGTTCTTTTGAGTAGAGGCTATTTTTTACTGTTCATTTGTATAGTGCCTAGAAAACTGAGACTCTTACCTCCAGGTGCTTCTGCAATTCAAACAAAAAATAACAATCAGATCAGACAAGTGGAAGGGGAATCAAGCCAATAGTTTCTTTGTCAAGTTACTTTCCTCTTTTTAATGGGAAACATGCAATGCTCTTATTTGTTGTATTAAATTACAGGACACTGAAATGTGATAGAAAAAAGAAAAGCTATAGCCAGTTTGGAACAAGTTGTGAAGTGTGAACCACCTATACATCTCAGCATGGATATTCATTTCCCAAACTACTGTTCTCGTGGGCCTTCTTCACAGTTTCTCAGTAGCACAGGGGGATATATTCCTTTCCTCAGTTCTGTCAGACAGGAAGGGATGCGGGTAAGTCTACAAAGTAGGTATTGGGTCATTGGTGGCTCATCTTGTGGAGTACCTATAGATCTCCAGCTGGCCTCAATCTGGTCCTACATACAGGTCAAATTTCTGTCTGCAAAGGCACATATGAGTCAGTGGGAGTCATTGGATATAACTAATCATAGAAGTTGCCCTTTGTTATAACAGTATCTACACCGGGGTGGCCAAAATACTCTGGCATGCAACAACTCACCAAAACTACTTAAGTGGCCCTCTCAGCCCCAAATAATTGCCTACCCCTGATGCACATAGTATAATTTGGTGTCTATTCTGGTATTGTAACATTCTCTGTTAAGATTATATGATAAATGATTTATGTAAAGCATTATAAATTGTGGTGTTAATGAATGTTTGCACCCATACCTGTAATTCATTAAATAATCAAACACATATACAATAATGCAAAGTGATAGCTATGAATGAATAGATGACTCTCTACCCTTTTCTGCCGGTGGGTACTGAGGATAGTCTTGGCTGTAGTAAGAAGCACTCATGCGTTATAACAGTCTTTGTTTTATATTACCTTTAAAATATATCTTTAAAACTTACTTGAAGTTCTCTTTTTTTTTCATTATTTTAGCAGAGGGATCACAGTGAAAATGACATTGATTTACATCTGGGGCATTATCAATAAATAAATTCAGTTCTGAAGGACATATCAATTTGCCAAATATTACTCTACTAACCCTGGCAACAATATCAGCAGCATCTTCCACCAAGGAAGCTACAACACCACAATGGCCTGAGAGAGTGACAACATGTTTCTCTCATTCATTTTTATGAGTCTGTAAGATGGATCTGAATGAGAATGGGGGACCACTATAATGTATTTTCTTATTTGGGATTTTTCACTTTAACTATTTCAAATAGCTTTGTTTGAGACTAGTAGAATATTGGAAAGGTGTGAGTAACAACAGCAGTACCTAGGCAGGCAAGGTTTTTTGGGTAGATGTGATATCTTTTATAAAATATCTTTTATAAAAGATCTTTATAAAAGATATCACATCTACCCAAAGAACCTTGCTTGCCTATGTCCTTAGACCAACACAGCTACAACCAAAAACCCAGCAACAGCAGTACATGACATTTATTGTTTTTCCACGTCCTGCACAATACTATGACCAATTCCATAAGCAAGTCAAAATCCCATCAAAGCCTTTAAGTAGTTGAGAAGCTTTTTTATGAAAGGTCCTTTTCACTGGAAATTATTTTGTGTGGAAATGTATTGCTTTCCATGTCCAGTATGGAATTTCTGGTGAGATTCGGATGCTCAGCTGGGATGTAAGAAACCTTGTCCCTGTTCCCATTAGGGCAGAGCAAGAATTTGAACTTGGTCTTTCCTATTCCAGATGAAAGTCCTAACTACAGGGGCTGTTCTGAATTGAAAAGGGGGTTTCCTTTTTCCATCTTGTGTGTGTTTTTCACAAAGCATTTTGAAAGTCTTAATTCTCAGTTTGTTGGAGAACAAAAACAAACTCTTTGTAAGATGGTTCCTCCTTTTCTGGCCAGCACCGCTGCATTTAAAATCCCACCTAGGAGCCCTGAACTCATCTAGTGATTTGCTGCCAGAAAACGCCTAACATGGAGATTATAATGGCTTCTATAAACTGCAAAAATATAGAAAGCCTATTTAATTATCTTTTGTGGTAAGCAGAGCTGATCAAATTTATGCTTTGTGGGAAAAGTAGGCAATTAATTTGGTTCTTCTGTTCTTTTTGATCCTGAATCATTTGTGGACTGATCCTTATTTCTGTAAATGTATTTGCTGAATGCAAACTTTTACCGATAACAATGTTTTAGTTGATAGATTTCATACTTTGTCTGAGATGTGTGTTTAATCACAAGGCCCTCAGTTCCACAATTGTGGTAGGGGATTACACAAAACATTTCATGTTGATGGCAGAGGACAAAACTAGATCACTGTCCCCCAACACAAAGCCATTGGAAGCTTGTTGGAAATTGTTACCTACTAACAACATCAGGGCTTTCTTAGGATGGTGCCGCACATGCAACATAACACTTACTAAATGCAGACAAAATGTGAGCGGTTTAGTTTGGGTTAAGGGTCCCCTGGAATTGCAGAGTTGTTCCCTTTCAGGTGAGGGTTATCTTCTAACACATACTAAGGTGTTGTTACACATTACAGTTCGTGTGTGCTAACTCTAAGGGATATTAGGCCGTATTAAAGTTAGCATGTTTTGTAACCAGCTGCATGTTAAGGGTTACTACCCTTTCTAACATGCACATGTCTGACTTGCTACTAAAAGCCTGGTGAGCAGGGCCCTGACTAGAAGCTGCCAAGTCTGCCCCATGGCTGCCCACCTCCCTGGATCTCCAGCAGCTTCCCATTCACCTGCCACCCCCCACCCTCCTCTTTACAACTCCTTCTCAGATTCCCACTCATCTAAAGCCCAGCTCTATTCAGGTCTCTGTCAGTCCAGGGCAGTAGAGATCTGGATGATAGCTCATGAGCATGGGGGTGGCTGGGAGCAGTCCATCCAGGGTTACTAGAGGATCATAAATCACTGGTATTCTCCCTGTTAAGCAGACTAGTATTACTGCAACATGAGCTGCCTAACACCAGCTGGAAATAATCCTCGCTCAGAGGTATAACTTTTGAGACACTCAGAGGGTACTTACCTCACCTTGTCCTGCCTTTATACAAGGACACTCTCATTTTGAGAGCATTTAACACAGGAAAGGTAATGTCTAACACCACCCTAACTTCAAAAGGGCTTCATTTCAATGATTTGCAACTGTTGCAAGCTGATGTGTGACCCTACCTTTAGTCATGGTGAACTCCTATTGTCTTGGCTGAGACCTGATTATATCACACTGAAAATTGTGTTCTATAGGTTTGAAAACTGTTCTTTTACTTTACTTAAAACATTTTTACACAGAAGAATGGAAAGTAATAAATACCATATTTACCTGGATCCAAGACAGCTTCAAATTTAAGATGATTCCCAGCTCCGCCCCCCTAATCAGATTCTATTCATGTAAAATTATAAATTTAATTTTCCATGTATAGAATCTAATTAGTGGAAGGATATCTTACATTTGTCCCCCTACTGCTGTGGTGGGGAAAGCAGCAATGTGGGGAGGGGGTAAGAGGCTTGACCCTTGCTCCTTGCTGCCCGCCCATCCATTCCTCTCCCCCTTGTGCCTCCTGCTATATCCTGGCCCTCCTTGCCACTTGTTCTCCTATGTTTGTGCCTGACCCTTGCCACCTGTCCCACCACAGTCTGCTCCCCCACCCCCTGCACCTCCACTGTTACTTATCTTGTGCTGCTCTGCTCTGGCTCTGGTGGAATCAGTGGTGGTAGCCCTGACCTGCCCAGTAACAATGGCAGCCCTGGGCCTGGCTATATTGGGGCTGGAGAGCTGGATATGGAGCAGAAGGGAAGCAGGAGGAGAGGGCAGGCTGGAGTGGGGGGAAGGTGGCATGGTCTCCCCAGTACTCCCTGCAAGTTTTACAGGTGGGCCTCCCCTGCTTATGAGCCACCTGGCCCAGGGCAGGTGATGATTCAACTTATTTGATTGCAGCTACAGGAATGAAAACCACCATTCCTCAAATGTATATGTGAACAAAAAAATGATTCAGATATATAGTATGCACCAAAGGGTACAGATATGCCTGGATCCAGCAGTTCAGAATTCAGATGAGTGTTTGTGAAACAGTTTTTTTGGCAACGTTTGACCAGTTGGTAAGTTAGAAGATCAGTTGTGTGTTGCCATGGATATGATGACCTGTTTAGAAGACTAAGCAAAGATTTTCAGAAATAACTCATGATTTTGGGTGGTTCTCAGTAGGAGATCCTTTGTGTGAGACCTGATTTTTCCGAGGGTGTGCGCTCAGTACTTTAGGAATATCAGGCTCCTTTGAGACATTTCAGAGTACTCAGAAGCTCTAGTGAGATTTAAATTCCTTCCCTAACACTTTTTAGCAGTAAAAAACCAACAGAGAAAATGATAGGAAAGTAGAATTTCATTTTGAACACTTTGTAAAATGAATTTCTTTATTAATAAATAAGTAATATTTTTACTTTTAAAGCACTAGGCCAGGCCCTTATCAGCAGAAGGGGAGGGGATAGGTAGTGGGAGAAAGAATGAAAAAAAACTTTAGGCACATGCTTCCCCAGACAAGTATGCTTTTCAGAATTGAGGCTTTTGAAAAGAAATTGTGTTAGAACTAAAAAGAAATGAAAGGAAATATGAGAATCAAAATGCCACACTTCAATAAATCAAATATTGGAGGGTATAGATCAGGACTTAAAGGATGCATGGGACATAGAGGTGGGGAGTAGAAATATTTTGGCACTATGTTATTTGAAAAATTCCGTGTTTTTTATTTTAATTTCTCTAAAACCTTTTGGATTGAGTCATTTCAAAACATGCTACATAACAAAAAACAGAAATAAGTATATACATTTAGGACACAATATTACCAGCCTGTAAAAATGAAAAAGCATGAACTGGTATGGAAAGCTGGTTATACAATAGTACTTTTTTCTAGCATGGTATTTGACAAAACTTTTAAGTTTTCTACTCATTCTTCACTGCTTTCAACTCAGCATAAAAAAGAAAAACAGCAAGCTAACCAATTTTTCCTTTCTGATATTCTGTGAGAAGGACTAAAGTAGCTTGCATAGTAATAAGCACTAAACACAAATTTAATTTAAATAGACTGCTGCTAAATTGGAAGAGCCCTTTGGATTGAATATCCACATCAAAGTCCCTAGAGCACTTCTTAGAAGTGTTTTTAGCAGCCCCAATCTCCACAGGACTCTTAAGAGCTGTCCTTTCCCTTTACAGGATTCAGAAAATATGTGGTTTGGGATAACTGACTGTACAGCAAGCAGAACAGTTTTTACTGCATGAAAAAGTTAATACAAGTAAAACAGTGTCACATGGGCAGTGGCAAAATGTGCATGTAGTCATAGGAATTAGGTCTTCTCAGTTTCTGTTATGGTTCATATGTCCACCAGAGCAGCATTATACTCTCACACAAGCACTTTGTCTACTTTGCTTTTGGTTAATTCCAGCAATGGGGCTTTTGTAACAACTAGGACAGCAACAGTGATACAAACCTTGACCTTTGGTTTAAAAACCACAACAGATCTATCTGTTTGAATTAAGGAGCAACTTTAGCTGGTGACAAAGCAAATTGTAGGAGTCAGTGGTGGTGGGAACACAACACAGTTGGCATGTCTCTCTCTCACACACACACACACACACACACACACACCCCACAGCAGGCTGATCTCAAGCCTCTGAGGTCTGCATGTACTCAAACCCAATTACTTGCCACTTCCATAGCTCATTAACTCTGATTAAGCTGGGGGTTGTCACATCTCAAAGCACAGGCTTCTCACACTGGAGCTAAATTAGTATTGGTAGTAGACTATTACTGCTAGAGGGAAGACCATAAATACTGTTGACTTGGCAAGTCTGGCATGTTTTTGACTGAAGCTGCTAATTAGCATGGCAGGACTCAGATGGGGTCTTCATACTGTGGCCCAGGAAGACTGTAGAAATGTTACTTCACAAGGCAGGGGTGTGGCCCTAACATCAGGACCACCACATTTATGTATAAGAGAAAGCAGGTAAATACACTACTGGAAATATTTTTTTCCTGTTCTGATAACAGGACCTGGGGCACTACTGATAGAGTTCATTGGACTTCTCATCCAATCAGTGCTCTGATTTCTTTAGAGATTAAGGATTTTCATACTTAATGAACTGAATGAATATACTTTTGTGTACCTACAAACACTTAGCATTCAGTAGATATGATTAAGAATTTTTTCACTCTAATAAAGAAAAGTAATCTTTCTTTTGATATTTTTTACTCAATCTACCCCACTTTATTTTATTTTTTGCTTCTGCATTTCTTTCACTTCTGGACTAAGGAAAGAAAAAAACTAAGTTGAATTCTCCTTTACAAGTATTAGGATGACTTTTTTTCATTTGGCCCAGGACTTACAATCTGTTAGTTTGAGGTCTTCCATGAAACAGACCCAGACATGATTCTTTAGACCAATGTCTGCTTCTTCAGTTGACAGGGACGTCCACAATTAGCCCATGGGTGGAAGCCATGTTTCATGTAACTTTTTTTTCTTAACTGACTATTATTTGTGGGGTTTCAACTAAAGCCCCATCCTATGCTACACAGTTAGAAACACTAACAAGTAGAGTGAATTTCTAACATTCATAAAAAGGGGTTTGGAGGATAGGTCAGAAGGATAGTACAGTATACACTTTCTTTTTTCTTTGCTCTGAAAATCACTTATTTTCAGTTCTGAAATATCTACCTCAATGACTTAGTGCTATTTCAATTATTTTACTTCTCAGATGGTTCATCCTGTCAGATTTGTAGTTCTCTTCTTTATGATCTCCTTCATTGCCCACTCTTCAGCTTTCATCTTCTCAATTCAGCAGCATCTGGTATGTTAGGCATAATATAGAAGAAGGAATTTGCCTTCCCTGTCCTTAAAAACCTACCCTGGACTCTTATCCATTACAGGGCTTAGGATAAAATCTCAGTCCAAGTATTCAAAACTTATAACACCTCTCCCTAACATCCTTTCTGGTCTCACCTCCTTGTAGTCTCCGTCCTACTCCACATGTCTCGAAGAACAGCTTATTCACAATGAATAATTTATTTGGCAAGTGTATAGCCACTAGTATTCAGTGGATTTTTCTAACATTCTGAATGAATCAGGAACATTTCTCCATATGTGTTCATTATGCACTCACTTGAGCTCCCTTGGTAACTCTTACCTGGTGGGTGGAATTGTGTGTGCTGTTTGATTGGATGAGCACTCAAGCACCTGCAGCATGAAAACATACATGTGAAAATCTAATGTTTGAGGTGTTTTAATGAGAATTTGCCACAAAACATTCATGTTTGTTGAAAGCAATAATTCAAATCGTAATTGCCCAAAGATCAGAAGAAACTGAACAAAAAAGTAATGAGTACTGAAGCAAATGCATTTAAAAATGAAGCAAACATTTCAAGCATGGTTGCAGCATTTCTATAGCTGTTTTTCTCTACAGCCATTTCATTTCTAATATAACATTAAAATTCTTTTCTCTCAAAGTCCTGCATCTTAGACCAGTACTTAAAGTTTTTCTTCTCTGTTTCTTTTACTTCCAAAAATATGAGCTTCATGTATACTGAAGAAATGTGCCACTGACTATATGAATTGGGTGGTAAAAAAAGATTGAGCAGTTTCAGATCATGTCACTTGTTTTCATATCATCATAATTTCCCAAAGCGCTCCAGTGGCCAGGTGGATTTATACTTGGTTGGCTTCTGACCAAAGTCTGAGATAAATGGCTGTAAAGCATTTAATATAAAAGCCAGTTTATACCTGGTGGTACAGTACCATTTTCAAACACTAAGACACGGTGCCGTTTTAGTATCCATATGTACAATATACTGTACTTGTATGTACTCTGTATGTGTGTATAGGTGTATGTCTGACCACAGAGGAATACCTGGAATTCTGTAGGTATAGAAGGTTAGCTAAGATCTACTTTTAAACCTATGTATGCTGCAACCCAAAGCACAGCTACTGAAATTAGGTGTGTGGTTAGCTAATTGTAAGTGACCTTTTGCTAATTTAAAGAATTTACAAACTGATCATCTTTGCATTTTCTTTTTATCCACCCCCCCTCTTTTTAAAATTAGGAAAATAAATAAGTACACACAAATGATGACAATAGTTCTTAGTAGAAAATATAAAAAGTTAAAGTTTTATTTTAGTAATGTTAACTGGACTACACTTCATGCCCATGATACTTCTATCCTAAAAGGCTAATAGGCCATTTAGTTATTAAATAAAACTATTTAGATTGTGGTAGTGCCTAAGTTTTGAGTAGCACTCATAAGGAATATTTAAGCAAGCATTTTTTTGAAAGAAAACACTAAATGTATTGAAAACTAAACCATTTTTAAACAGGGTCAGGTACGAAGAATCTCTTCATGCAAAAACTCAGAGGGCTGGGCAGGATTCAATCTTTTTAACCTAGTTACATTTTTAACTAAAGATATTTTTTCCTCGTTTGAACTGAAACTTTTTTTTTCATTTGAACATTTTAGTAATCTAAACTAAAAATAAAAGGTCAGAATTAAGAGACAGTATTTTAAATCAGCTAAACACATTTTCCACTTGGCTCAACTTTTACTTTAACTTTTGAGGAACATACGAATAGAAATGATGCCCTGGGTCATCAAGTCTACCTTGCTGGTATTTCTGGCAACTGAAGAAATGGTCTTAAATCTAGTTAGCCTTGTTTGTCCTGTTATACCTCTGGAAAGGCTATTTCTGAACCTCATTGCTCTGATGCTTAGCAACCCTCTAATTTCCAATTTAATTTTTTTCATGGCCAGTTCATACATCCATTTTTTTCTTGTGCCATCATTGACTTTTGAGTTGAGTATGCTGAAGTATTTCTAGACAACAATCATATTATCTCTCAACAAGCATATTTTAGACTAAATAAACTTAGCTCTTTGTTTCCTGTCATGAAAGGCACTTCCTTGATTGTTCTAGCAGTCTTTGTCTGCATCTGTTCCACTTTGAATGCATCTTTCTTGAACATAAATAACCAGCCTTGTGCACCATAATCCAGATGAGGATTCACAGTGCCTCGGATATTACACATGCCTACTTTTAGTGGAAGTCCTTCACCTGATACATCATATGATCCTATTTGCCTTTTTCATGGCAGCATCACATCCATGTTCACAGTCATCCTGTGACTGAATAATTCACAAGGTGATTTTCCTCCTCTCACTTTCAGCTGACGAGCTCCCTAATTACAACAGAACTTTGCATTCTGGATGCATTTTTACTGCATGACCTTGTGCTTTGTATTACTACTTTCTCTGATTTCTTTCCTCAGTGCTACCTAGGCATTTTTTCCTGTATGATATCCCAATCCTCCTCAAAAAAAGGTTTTGTACAACTGTTAAACCATTTCCTGTCCTATTCTGGTTTTGAGTGATTCTGTTTACATCATAAGGTTGAATTAATTGTTTACTTGTGAATTATTTTGAAAGTTTACATTTAACTGGCTGTTCTATAAATAATGTGCATGTAGGCTTCTGTCCCACCAATAGTTGCAGACATGTATAACTGCATGTATGAGAACTGCTCTTTAAACTCATTTGGATGACTTGCACATCAAATCTTCAGGATCGTGTCAGTCATTAAAGTGAGAAATAAAGGAAGTCTCACCCTCAGGACATTGCTTATGCAAATTCTTACTTTGAAATCAATAGAATTTGAGTACATGCAAATAATTCAGCATGCACTTTGCGTACCTTCCTGAATCAGGACCTAACTTGGAGGGATATAAAATTCATTCCAGTTAATAAATTGCTTTTTAATAGTACTTTTTAAATAGTACTTCATCTGTAAGTATCTCTGTTTTCCATATTCAAACCCTGCATTTGTGCTTAGAAGATGATTAGTAAGAAGTACAGTTATGCAAATAACATTTTAAAATATCAGCTTTGCATAAATGCAAAGGTTGTGCATAAAAAACAAAACCAAAAACTAAAACCCCGATGCTGTCACATTTTGAAGACTTAAAACCTGTTTAAATTAATATTGAGAATATTAAAGCTAGCATTTCCATGTGTTTTTAATTCAACAGATTTGGAGTCAGGATTCCTGGCAGATATTCTTATTTAAAGAATAGTTACGATGGAATATTTGTAATTTGCAGTGTTTTGCCATACTTTTGATTACATAGTCTTGGTTAAGTACAGTTTTTAACATTTAAGCTCAAAATGCAGCTAAAAGATAGGCAAACGAGTAGAAAGGTATTCATTTTCTCTGTTAAAAATCCATCTATTTGTTCCAAATATAAGTGGGGCTTTGAATATTGTTTGCAAGAGCTTAGAGGTAAAAAACTATAGATCTTTTAAAACAGTTACATTGTTTTTTACAAATATTTTAAATTAGTGAGGACAAAGTCCTAATACCTTCATTGGTTCTTCATTTATTCAGATAAGTTTCCATATCCTTCATTAAGGAGCCTGTCGAAGAAAGGAGTATGGAAGAAATTCTTACTTCCTTAGTAGCAATATGAGGTATGCTGTCAGATTTAACAGTATCTCCCAGAATTTCAGTATACCTCAAGTCTCACTTGAGTAAGGGTGGTAAAAATTTAAAGGATACATTTTTAATGTGTCTACCTTTCATGCTGTGCAGTTTATACACAGCTCCCCATGAATGAAATTAGGAGTGTATGGATTGAATACAAGGTACATATGTGGTCCAGCAAAACTAATGTACTGCACGCAGTTCTTTACTAGGCTTGGGGGGTGGCAGTGGGGGGAGAAACATTTGGAGGGGTAAGATCTACTTTGGAGAGACCTACACATTTTTTAAGGTCAAAAGTGCACTTGATTGAATCTCTTGTACTCTAGGTGTTTGAGAGTATATTATAGATCTTCAAAAGGTAGAAAGCACCTCTTCATTTTAATGGATTTATTATAGTTATGGGAAACTGGATATTTTACTGAGGGGCATTTATATTTAGACCACAGTGAAAAATGCTTTTTCACTCAAGTGTTCAATGACATGATCTATGCCAGCAATGTTAAAACATGTCCATTATCATTATCAATGGAGAAAAGACGTAGACATAATTATTTTCTCTATTAGATTTAATTGTAAACAAATCTTCAGAGAATGGTTGTAGTTATAACTGCTAAGGGAGCAATGTGCCAACAGAATGTTCACATACAATGCTGACTTGCCTATTTCCAACTTTATCTACCACATTTATTATATGATCTACTGAAATATACTACAGGTTTAAGTACTAATTGATACAGTTTTTCTGACTTTTTAGTACAGAAAATGTGAAAGTAGGACTGTTAGTGACTGAGTAAGCAGTAAAGTTAGCTTTGAGATATTAAGTACTTTAATATAAAATTTAAGTCTGCATTTAAGTAGCATGACAAGCATTTAATGCTGATTCATTCTAATTAGTGGAGGTTTATTTTACAGGGTATATTTATTGTAAATGAATCCCTTTTAAATCTCAGTAGCAACATTTCATTTGAGTTAATGGTATTATAGTTTAGTAAACCTCATTTTTAAAGCAATATAACTGTGTGTGTGTGTGTGTGTGTGTGTGTGTGTGTGTATGTATGTATATGTGTATATATATGTATATGTATGTATATACACACACACACACACACACACACACTAATAATTGTTGAACACTTAAAGAGGAGTAACTATAAAACAAGACACTGTTCTTTCCCCCATTTTCTAACTGTGCTATCAAATTTTTAAAGGAATAGTTTCAGATGTATAGTTCAAAAATATAAATTCTGTAGCACTATAATATTTTCTAGCCATGACTTTCAACCCAAATTACCACCTTACTATATTCATTGTAATAAATTATTGACATCAGAGAAGCTAAATAACTCAACTAAAGTGA
>NW_005841923.1:872206-874972 GCF_000455745.1 Alligator sinensis
ATGAATCTCCCATCGTACCTACATTAGTCTTAGCTGTGACCTCCCTTTCTTGGGTCAGTTCACACCATTGTTACACATTGATTCTTCATAAGTTAAAGGTTATGTTTTCCCCTCCCCTGAACTTTTCCAGTTCCCTCACCATAGGAATAAACAAATTGAAACAGCCCAAATTCTGCAGCAGAGGGGGCATTTTTTGGAGGGGGAAGGGAGGGTTTATCTTCATTCTGCTTACCTGCGTTTCTCTATCTTGCTGCAGGAAATGATACATTTCTTTTTCGGTGTCTCATGTTTGCTATGTTGATATTTGATCAGCTTGAATTGTAGGGTAAACCAATGGCTGTATTATCTCTTCCAGGGACTTTGACTTTTTATGTTTAATTGAACAATATCTTGCCTTTATTCTGTTTTCCCTCTTTTTTTTTTTCTTCCAGATTTCAGGTCTGTTACCCTGGGAGAAGTCAGAAGCCTACAGGCCAAATGTTCTAGAATTTAAGATTGGCAACACTTTGTTTTCTAACATCACAATCCCATTTTGTGACCTCAAGACAGCAGACAAAAGGAAAACATCCAAATTGCAGATTTATCTTTCAGCACCTTGAAGATTGTGTAAAGAAATAGTTAATAGTTCCTTGCTAAGCATTACTTTATTTAAAACAAAAATAGGTTTGAGTTCTTGGGAGCCATCAGATATGTTTATAAAGCAATGTCCTTCCTCTCTTTGCCAGCAGAGGGGGCCATGACCCAGTTAACTAGACTATGCAGCAGATAGAAGCAGTTGAGTATCTTCCAACCCTGGAGTGAAATAAGAAAATGTAGTTTGCCTACGTTGGCCCAGTAATGCATTCAGGCTTCATGTCAAACAATATATGAACAGTTCAAGGGGAAAGACTCCTCCAGTAATTCCAAGAAGCAATTTTTAAAAACCCTCTTATTGCTTCGGACTGCAGAGGGGGCTTCAGGAAAAAAATCTTTCTACTCACCTCCCAGTGATAAGCCTTGATTGAGCTGAGATAGGAAATTATTCTACACTATGTTGTTTTGTTTTTTTTAAATATGCTGAGAGTAAATTTTTTTCAGTCCATTGAGGCGGGAAAGAAGATGCTGAATACTTAAAAGCAGAGATTGTTTTCAAACCAGAAAGTACCTAAATAGGCCTGCAGGTTCCAACCACCTCTAGTATCTGCCATTCCCCAGCTGAGCATAGCATCCTATCCATTTCTAATTCTCTACATGATTGCTAGTTAGAAAACACCAGGATTCCTTTGGTTTCACATAATGATTTATACAGTGTTTGTAAACAAATACATAATAGGCTGGCCCTGACCATTTCCTTTATATATTTATCACCTTTGCCATGTCGTGTAAATTCTATTGTATATAAGGAATTTATGTAGAATTGCTGGCTCAGCTACCCTAATCCTGTATCTGATGTGGTTACTCCACTCTAGACACATCTAAGCTAGCATTTGAAAGACTTAAAATATTTGAACTTTCTGTTTCTGACCTAGGCTTTCTTTTTGCTTTGTAAACCATTACACCAAAAAAAAAAATCCAATCCTGATCCTTGTTATAATTCATTTGGGTTTGCATATACTAAATCAAATGGAGTATGTTCTTCTACATGTAGAATGGGCATTGAGGCACAGGGGTGGATCTTTCTTTCTGGTTTCCTTTCTATTTCCTTTGAATGCCCTGTTTTGCTACCATGGAATATATATATATATATAATTCTTAGGAACTTGTGGTTTAAAATGCAACCCCCCCCCCCCACACACACACACACATACTTTTTTTCCCCTCTCCTAGTCGTGAACAATCAGAGCTTAACAGATGGGGCTTTGAAGAGGGGAAGCATTGGGTAAGAAGTGTAAACTTCCGATTGTGGTTCAGCCAGCCTAGCCTAAAAATAATCACGGAGCATTTAAAAAAAGATCTGGATGGGGTCGGGAGGAAGGAAGAGGTTGCAGCTGCAGGCTTGACTCATCCCTGGCATAAGGGCGAGGAAGAGTGTGGCTCGAATGTCTTTTGTGGGGAAGGAGGGCATCAAGCTGCCATGAGTGAGAAGCTCCCGATTCGCTGTCTTCGCTCAGGCAAGGCCCCCCGCGCAATCAAGCCCGCTTTCCAGCTTGAGGAAGGCCTGAGCTTCCCCTGCCCCGCGCTTCCCGCCTAAACCTGCCTATTCGTGTCATAAAAAGGAGGTGCGACCACGGACCCGATGCTTGGTACTTGCCAAGTGCCCAGGCAGAGCTGCAGAGAATTGCATGCCCCCTGTTCCACCCGCCCGGGGGTGCCTAGGGACGGGAAGGGGACCAGGGCGTCCGGGCTCCATCCACAGGGAGCGGGAGCTGTCCGAGGTGCTGCCCTCCTCCTCGCCCCGAGGCCCGGGGCCATCTGCCTTGCCGCAGGGCGAGGTTAAGCTCCAGGCTGCTGTCAGGCCGCTCCCTGAGCCCTGGCCCCGGAATTTCGTCTCTCTTGCTGCCCGCCTCCATCTCCGCAAGGGCGCTCGGCCAGCGGCGGCCCGCGCTCTGCTTAGCTGCCGGCTGCAGCTGCCTGCTGCGGTCCCTCGCCTGCCCGGGGATCCATAGGAGCCTCTTGCCTCGCTGGCACTGAGGCGGGGAGGTCAAGGAAAGCGCTGGGCTGGGACCATTGAGCCTGATCGTTGCGGTGGGTTTGGGGTTTGCTTTTTTATTTTTTTCCTGGGCACTTTTCAATCGCAGCCGGGACGCCGCAGGCTCTGAGCACAATGGGCTGCAGGGACTGGCGGGG
>NW_005841923.1:876399-876756 GCF_000455745.1 Alligator sinensis
ATAAAAGGGAAAAGAGAAATAAAATGCTCCGCCCTGCCGAGAGCTGGAGCTTTTATAGCCCCCCCTCCCCCGAGCAGCGCGGGCGCCTGCAGGGGCAGAGGCACCGGAGTCCTGTCCTGGCTGCTGCGTTTTTGGGGGGCACGGAGCCGGCCGGGCTCTCCCCCTCGCTCGCTGCTCCAGCATTAGGGATTCATGGCTCTCCAGCCAAACAAATAAGGCATCTGCCTCCAGTGCAAGAGGATTACACGGGCTGCTGACGTCACCAGCCAGGCAGATGTTGGCTTCCAAAGTCCTGATCATCTCCCCGTGTCCTTGAAGCCAAAGAGGCGGCAGCGGAATCGCAGCCCGCAGCAGCTC
>NW_005841923.1:876830-877253 GCF_000455745.1 Alligator sinensis
GCCCGAGCGCAGCAGCACACGAATGTGCACAAGCAGCGTCAGCAAAGAAAACACATAAATAAAAATAAAATCCTTCCCCACCAAGGCAACGAAAGACCCTTCTCCGCCGCCCCAATAGAGTTCGCTTCAAGCTAACCCCGACCCCGACAGCCTGCTTCACTCACTCCGGCTTGACAAAAGCCCCAACCAGCGCAATGGAAAGCCTTGAGAGTCTGGCAGGTATCGCTTCCAACCGCTGCCTAATCCCGGCCCCAAATGAGCCGCAGGAGCCTCCCTCCATGCCACGCAGACACACGTTACCTGTTGCAGCCAGGGGCTTGAGTTATCCGAAACACAAGGTTGTCCTAAATAGCAGCGAGCGGGAATTCAGACCCACGCAGGAACCCAGAACGGCCTTGCCCTACGTATTTCCAAGCACTTGGT
>NW_005841923.1:877267-925648 GCF_000455745.1 Alligator sinensis
GGGGGCATGATCAAACCTTAGTGGGTTATATAAAAATGCTCCCTGTTGGCTTTACCGTCACAAATGCTTTGTTCACAACAAGCCCGGGGCAATACAGGCAGAGTCCCACTTCCTAACGGGTGCTCGGGCATTTAGACGTAAGCATCGTTCCGAATTAGGCAAAATCTAGGTGAATATTAACAAAGCCCAGCAAAAATCATAAAATAGAGTGCTCCAGGTGCGCTCGAGGCCTGGGCTCAACTGATGTTTGTTAAAATAGGCATAAGGCACAACAAATACATGTTAGACTGAATCACTTCAGAGGTGGGGAGGGGACGAATGGGGGGGTAGTTTTCTGAAGCTGATTTCAGGCCTTTCCATCCATGGCTGTTATGTCTAAACTCAGATCTATTTAGATCCCTGAGTTGGGGAGAGATTTAAAAATTATTATTATTACTATTACTTTTTGCGTGTGGGTCTTCCTTGAAGGGTTAGGGAGGGAACCATTCAAGGGGAAGCCCAATTAAAAGCACAATAAATTCAGAAAGCAATTTCCCTGCGAGCCGTGTCTGCAGTCTTGGCGTGGAATAAAGTCGATGACTCATCAGCCCCGTCTCCTGCATCAAACAATCGTTTCAATAATTTTGGTACCGCAGTAAGGCAAAATAAAAGGCTGGGACAGCATGTAGTGGGGTGAGGAGAGGACAGACCTTCAATAGCTAGGCTCCTGGACTTGTTTATTTTTAAGGAGCTGTTTTATAGATCTCTCTTCCATATTATCCTTGTCTGTCAAAGTGGCATTTAATTTTTCCAATTGTGGGACGCGGTCCCTGATAAAATCAATTTAATTTACACTCGTGTCAGTCAGCTGATGTAAGACTTGAACAGTCGATTTATTTTTGCCTCCGAGTTTGAGGGAAAGCGCACACATCGGTTTGATCTTTTCCCTACTTTTCCAGGTACCAAAGGTAGAAAGTAGTCTGACTGCTAATTCACTGCAGGGTTAATTATTAGGCAGGAAGATGAGACATGTCGTTTTGTTTCTGTCCTTTGCTTTTTGAAACTTGCAGCAGCAAATGACATGGAAAAGCCATAGACATTTGGAAAGGCAGACCAGAGAGTTTTCCATTGATTTTTGTGGGTGCGTTTTGAATATTAGCCCTTGATACGGTTTTGCTGTCTATTTTCCAGGCGGATAATCCTTTCCCATCTTAGTTTAATATCCGTTCGCTGTCCATGGTTTTGATCTGCATGAAGGGAGAGATCTAAGTGATACTTTTTTTTTTTTGGTTCAAGAATGCAGATCGCTGGGCATCGGCACACACTCGACAACACGGAGGAAGGGGTGGTCAAATGGCGAAGCATCCTGCAAAGTTTCCCCAGGACCCTTCCGAAAGCAGCCTATTTCTTTTCCCATTCAGACCACTGAGAGCAGGAGGAATTTGCATGGGGTGGGTATCGCTTCAGTTTTTAATCGCGGAGAGAAACCCGGCAATTCGCAATCGCACTGAGATCTGCCCAGGGAGGAGGATGCTCTCGCAAAGCTTGGCGGCTCTATTATTTCTTTAAACGGATTCATGGGGACACTGAGAAATTCCGACTCTGCCTCGGAGAGCCCACCTCCAGGCGCACCCTATTGAAAAGAGCTGCAAAACTATCGCATCTGTACTTTGCAGAGAGGAAAAAACCCATGCCTGAGTTCAGGCTGGTCTAATCTGCCATTGAGCAGGTATCAAAGGCAAAGGCTGTTGTGCTTAACGTGTGTTAGTACAACTAGAGACTTTTTTTTTTTTTTACCATGACATCATTTAAAAGGAGAGGGGAAAAAACCCACAAAACTGTCAGTGCTGGCTAATCTTTGCCTAGTTCTTCCCCCCTGATTAGGGAGTGCCTTTAATAGATAAAGAAATAATAATAAAAAAACTCTCAAGAAATATAACATTCCCTTAACAGCACAAGCCAAGAGAGGCTTGAGGCTCTGGGCTTCTTTCCCCTTGGAGGGAAAGAAACTGCTCTCTCGCCCTAGCTGAGCCCGGCTGCCTTTTCTCCACCGTGAGCTGCTCGGGGCAGGGGAGGAAAAAAAGGCAAGGCAGGGACAAGCCCCACTTCATGGCTGCTTTCAACGGAGCCTTGAAGTACTCGGATTTGGGGGAAACCCTTGTACCGGAAGAAAATGGCCTAAACACAATAGGACTCGCCATTTTCTCCTTGCAAAGCACAAAGCAGCTCCCAGCTTCAGCACCACACAAAGGAAGCCTGGACCAGCTGAATTCTCTTACTTCCCCCCCACCCTCCTGGTTTCCAAAGCCGTCCCCCCCCCTCACCACTGCTTTCCCACCACACAAGGCGATTAGGTGGGGAGAAGGGGGGTGGGGGCACTGATTTTAGGAGATTTCAGGCAAACCCTGAAGTCCGGGAGTCACAGGGGGCAACTGGGGAAAGCGATTTCTCCGCACCGCATTCCTTCAAGCTGGCTGGACTCAGAGCCCCACGTTGGGCGAGAAGAGGCTTGAGACCAGACCATATTAAAAAAAAAAATCACACCCGTGCCACCAAACATCTCTCGCCACGGAGCGAGCTAGCAATGCCCCCTGCCCCCGCGGGGCGACCTGACATTCCACCAGGCTGGGCGACAGCAGCAGCAGTGGCCAAACGCAGGGTGGTCCCTGGCCAGCCGCCCCAGGAAACTTAGGGCTCTGTTCCTCCTGGCGTTCATTTTCAAACTAACCCGTGGCTCCAAGAAAACAAAGCAGCAGCCTCCTAAGGAGGAGAGAAAAAAAATGCACAGCCTCCCAGCATCGCCCTGCAAAGGCGTCGGGAGGTTTGTACTTACAGCCAGCAGCAAAGTGAGTAATCCTCATCCCAGGCTCGGCTTGGGGGGGGGTTTGGTGTGGTTGGGTATTTAGGACTTGTTTGTTCCCATCCTCCACGGTTTCAGAGTGGACGCAAATCAAACCCGGCCGGGCTAGCAGGAAGAAAAATGGATTGGTTTCATTGTTTAAAGGCAGGAAAAGAGACACGAGGCTGTCTCTCTCCTAAGACTTTCTGCAGGGAAGTCAGCAGCTCTCCGCTCAGTAAAGCAGGACTCTGCGCATCTCCCCCTCCTCTCCCTCTCTCTCTCCCTCTCGCTCTCTCTCTCTCTCACACACACACACATTTTTTTTTTCAAAAGAGGGCAGGTCGCTCCCTGAATCCCAATGAGTTAAATCAGTCACTTTCCTTCTCATGCATCAGCAGCCTCTTTAACAACCCCAGGGCTGCAGGCACAAAAGAGCATTTAGCTGCCTCCAATTTGTGCAGAAGGCCTGGCCTTAATTTGTTTTTTTGGAGCATAATTAAATCATGTATTTCACCCACTGTAAAAATACCGTGTCTCCAACTTTGGCGATGGAACCACTAATTGTAACCCCCCACACACCTTTTTTTTAAAAAAGAAAAAATACATTCCTGAACTCGCACTCATCCTTAGCGCAGGCGGCGGGGGCTTCCACCAGCAGTTGATGAGCAAGAGCCTGCAAGTGGGGAAACCTGCATCCTGCAAAGGTCAGACCCGTGCCATCCACAATCACTTTCCAATGAAGTCCCTACATCAACACAGCCTCCTCGGAAGGATTACAAGCCTTTCTAACCCCAGTTTGAGTTTGAAACATACAGGCCAGCAGATTCAGTTGCAATCCGATGGGAGGGAGGGCTTGGGAGGGGGGGATTGTTTTGTTTTGTTTTTTCTGGTGCTTGGATCACACACATGTTATGTGGATTTAAAGTCCACATGCCCTTCGGCATGCTCCAGTCTTCTGTTTGAGGGGGGTTAGGATGTGGGTTGCTTCTAGACTCTGGATGGAAACTGTGTGCATGTAGACACACGTGTCAGATACAAATCGGGCCCATCAATGCATAACGATGCCCATCCCCAGCAGAGAAGCACAGTGCTGGCAGGTCCCTCCACAATGAGCCGCCAAAGGAGACTTAGCTGCTGTTCTTTGGCTTTGAGGAGTTAAAGTCAAGAGAAAAAGCCTTTGCATCTCTGGGACCCCGGTGTGCTCAGGTAGCACGAGGGTCGTCAGTGGAAGCAAGCTCGGGACCCGCTGCCTGCTGGGGAGACCACAGCATCTTGGTTATGTAAAAAGTTTTCCTTGGTACTGTCTGGACGCCCCCGTCACCTCCTAATGCGGACTGTACTTGCTCAAATGGGTTGTATTTGTAATCCGACTCGAGAGGAGATTAAAGAGCCAGAGATAGTTGCATTTAGGATTATCAAAAGGAAATGAAGGAATCTAATCCCCAACCCCCACCCCTCTCTCTCTCTTTCTCTCTCTTTTTTTTTCGGTCGAGTTGCATTCAGACCTTACATTACCTTTGCGTCTGAAATCAATGCAGTGGCTGGAAGAAGGGCGCAGAGATGGACTGAAGGAGAAAAGACGGGCGCGCTTCATCCATCTGCTCCATTCGCAGGGAGAGTTTGCAGAAGCAGCTCCGAGCCCAGCTGCTCACTGCAGGCCAATGGGCCCAGGCTGGCAATCGCCCTTCAGCCCTAGCCAATGCCAGCTCCGGGGAGCCTGCATGTGCCCCCCCGCCCCCAGGATAATGAAGCCGAGTGTGATCTGAGTTGCAGTGTGAAGAAAAGGCTCTTGCACTCCCCCACATAAGGTGATGCTATAGGAAACAGCATATTCTGATATATCCTATATATAACACGGTGCAATACGTACTAGTTGTTCTTGTGCTATAATGAACAGGGATAGGAAGAATACGCCTCTGTAGCGTGTATTGAAGTTTAGAAAGACCTCACCGCATAAAACCTCCAAGGCAACCACTAGCTGCACGGATACAAAAATGAAGCCCCTGTATGGGATAAAATAATAATAATAATAATAAGAAAAACAATACGAACACTTTTTATCAACTGTACCACGTTTAGCTAGAAACAAGTCTCCGACTTTGAGACCGATTTCTTCTTTGGAAGGTCGGTAGAGGAAGCATAACACAAGTGGGAAAAAAATGCCAAGAGAGTTTAAATCTGGCGTTTTTCTGTCAATTCAGATACCGCCCCCTCTTAGGTGGTTTGGGTGTTTCAATTGTAGCCCGTCTACAGTGTGTTTTGTTCTGTATCAATTCTTAATTGTAATGAGCTCTCTCCGTTACCACTGGAGTAAATCAGGGTCATCTAAAGTGCTCTGCTCGTATATGAAAAAGATCCTTAATCTGAAAAAAATATGGCTAGTCATCCCTTAGCTTGTTTTGCATAGTCCACGCATGGTCTTTTGCCAGCTTGGAAGCATGTTGAATCAAATGCCTTGGAAGTAGCTACACAGATAGAGGCTCCCCATATAGCAGGCATTAATTATTAAAGCTCATTCCTTGATTTAGAACTCTATTTCCCGTAGCAAGCCTATCAGCCTGACACAACGCAGTTCAGTATGTTTGTTCAAAGCTTATGAAAATGTAACCCAACTCATTGCAAGAAGTTGTTGCTAATTAGTTGATAATAAACTTCTCCGGACAGGACACAAAAGTCTTTTAAAAGTGCAAGGTGTTCTTTGTTATGGCATCACAAGGGGAATTAGCATATCAATACAGAAAGGGAACAATGGAGCGGGGCTTTTTCTTCGTCGTCGTCTTCTTAACATTTTAAGTGAATCTAGTAGTCATGAAAGTGAAAGGCTGAGGTCCAATCGGGTTTAGCAAACCAGCCACCTCCCTCTGACCTCAGCCACTTTTGGTTAATGCAGTTCTGGGGCTCTCCTGAACTGCATTTCCAACCCTGTTTGCCCATGTTAAATTCTGGAAGACCTGGGCAAACGGCTACTGAAACCACCAGATTTATTTCACTTGTAACCAAAGCCTTGCTTTGAAAACAAGTCTCCAGGGGTGAAAGTCTAGTGCATTTAAATCATTGGGCCACCTAGCAACCCACCCCAGCCCCAGTGGTTTGATTAGCCCCTCCTAAAAAGAGCTAACAAATTGAAATACTTTGTTTGGTCTTTCTAATTTCTTCAGCATTTAGGAGTTTTACAATTAAAGCACTTGCAACAAATGGATATATATTTGCAGGACAAACACCACTGATCTCATTTGAATACCCAGTCTAATTCCGAAAGCCTGAGTTCATGTCCCCCTTCTGCCTTTAGTCTTAGCTGGCTTTCTTCCTCTTGCTGGTTTCCAAATGTATGGATTTCTAGATCCTCATTTTCCCATAAAAATATACCAAAGTAATGAGGCATTTAAAAAATATTCACCAATAGTAAATTCAAAACTTTGGGGGAAAAATCCAACATTCAGTAATTTAGCCTGCCTCATGCATTGCAAACACCCACCCCACAAAATGCCAAACCCATGAACAGCACAATACTAGAATCCTCCAGCTGTTTGGTTACACCATGTAAGTGAACGCTGCATAGCAATGGAAATTCATAATAGAAAATTGTCACAAATCATTGAAAGCAATTCAACAAACCAATGTAACTCTGAGGCCTCTGATCCAGCCACTTTGATCCTCCTACCCAAAGGCTCCATGGCTGTATGTGGTGTTTATCCACATAGAGTGCAAATAAACAGATAAATTAGAATTAGAAATATGATTTGGGCCTTACAGGTAAACCACAAAGTCTAGGGAATGGCATTTGTCTTCCTCTGTGCCTGACTGTGAACTCTTTGTTTATAGTGTGGGGAAGGGGCTAGAATGGGAGGGAGAGAAGAACTAGATTTGTCTAATCAGAGCAGAAATAAATGGAGAGATTGCAATCTGCTTCTGCTATGGGAAGGGAACAGCACTCCACTGGCTCCCACTCAAAGGAGATGATGCCAGAACATATCTATTTTTAGGGACTGCAGTGATCTATAATATACATTTAAGCACAGTTATCTGGAAAAAATAAATAAAAGAAGCCCTTGTTTGCCTGCTCTTGTAGCTGGGGAAGAAGAATGTTATAAAATGCCCCTTACAATTAGAGAGGAGTATTTATTGATAGGGTTTTTTAAATGTAGGAAATGCTGAGAGATGTTAATGAACACCAAATTTTAGGAATTCACTTGAAATTCTTCTTAACAACCTTCAAGGGGGGAAAACCCCCCATTAAACATGGTGTTTCCCTAAATGCAAAACATCAGTGAGGAATCTGAAAAGAGCTTTACTTTCTGTGCAAAATCTCCATTGTTGTTTGGCAAACAATGGGAGCTCTGGGCGACTGTAAGGCTGTGAGAATGAATAGGGAATCTGCAGGATGTGTGCGGGTCAGTGCTTGGGGTCTCTGTCCTAAAGCCCCTTTCTCAGCTTGCCACAATAAACTAGCACAAGGTTTAGTCTTTGCTGGGTCACCGGCCATCTTCTATTATTCAACACTTCACAAAAAAAAAACACACTTATTAATCAGCGCTGACCAGAGGCCCCTTTTGAAACAAGAGAAGGGGAGAGAGAGAAAGAGAGAGAAGAGCAGAGAGAAAAGAAGCTTGAACAGACCCTCCCAATGCAACAGCAACCATAGGCACTTTTTCAACTGGCCAAAGTGATTTTTTTTTCTATGCCACAACAAAGTTTCAAATCAGACCACAGAGGACTGGACTTTTCCCCTTCTGTTGCCATCCCTCCCTCTCACTCTCTGTCCCTCTTGCTCTGAAGATGATGGAGACTTTATTGCAAGTAAGGATGGCTTTAGGTCAAATTGCCAAGGCCTGATCTTAGAGGTATATAATTGCTATTGGAAGAGAAGCCTGTTTCCCATCTGGGCCTCAACTCTGGAGATGGCATAGGAGAGAAGAGGTTTGCTTGTGGGGTGCTGTGCTTGTGCTTTAAAGCTGATGGATGAGGTGTCAGGGCAGTAGTTGTTTGAGCACTTGTTTCAAAATGGTATAAGTAGCAGTCAAATGTAACGTGTGTTGACTGTGCCGAGAGCAGTTGTGGGGTGGTGGTTATTCCTGATTTCCTAGGACTGTATTTTTCAAGGAGCTAAAATGATGATCATTAGTGAACAGGAGCTCGTAGACTTGAGAGAGCAACAGTTGTTCTTATATGCAATCAAGAATTCTAAGACAATGGTGGGCTAAGAGATCTTAAAGGATGTATTAAAACATAACTTATTATTTCTTGGGGGAAGGATTTTTTTCTTTACTTCTGAGAATGTTTCATGATTTATTTAATTATTTTCAAGGAAGCCAGTGTTTCTATGTAATTCAATATGCCTAGATTGTCACATAACACACGCTATTATGCTCATGTATGTAAGTCATAGGGCAGTGAACTAAGTAGCTTTGTACAAGTAAGTACAGTGTGGTAGGATAGTACTATTTGTGGATGGAAAACTTTATTGGAAATTCCTGTCTAGACAGATAGTTCCATTTTTACTACAGTGCAAAGATACAGACTTCCCTAACACAAACAAGGCAATTTGTACTATTTTATATTTAACAAATGAACAGAGATAGCAAATATTGAATCCCGTGTGTTATCAGTTGAGAAAAAGAAATTGTTCTCTTAAGGGAAAAAAAAGTCAAGATGAAAGGTAGTGGCTACTTTATGTTTTTGCTGACTAAATCAGAAGTACTTGGGGTTTTTTTTGCGGGGGGTGTTTTATCTTGTTTAGAGTAGCGGTACACAGTTTTACTAAGATAGCACTACCTTTCTCAATGTGATGAAAAGCTTCCTCTTACCACAGTCAATATCATTCTTTATGACATGTAAGTTGCAACATACTGTGCTACAGAACTCCTAACTAAGGGATTTGTTAATGAAAACAAGAATAAAGCTTTATTTGGTAGGTAGCGTCACTGGTATTTTGCCACAGTTTGCACTGCAAATTCAAGATTGCAATGCATGTTTTGTTCTTATAAAATGGTTTTTACTTAAGTGCTTACAGTAGAGTATTCTTTCTCTTTCTCCCCTCAGATATTGTGTTACTCAGATTTTGCAGAGCTGGATGTTCCAGCAATGGAGTAATCAAGTGTTACTTAAATTATTTAAAGCCTGGGATTAAAGGCCTGAGCACTGAGTGCTGACAAGCTTTCAGATGTAGCCTGGGAAAAGTTTGGTATTCTTTTCTGTATGTATACACTTTGAAAATAATTTGGAAAAGTACAGTGAGTTATTCTCAACATTTATGCACAGAGGGAATGAATAATTCTTTTACAAGTTGTTCTCCAAAGGAATTAATGACTATTCAAAATACAGTAGAAACTTATACACAAACACAATATTGTGGCACCTGCAATGTTATTCTTTTTAACAGACCTATTCTTTCACAGAAGCTTGCTTAAAAGAGCTTCATTAATTTAGAACTCTGTTTTGGTTTGGTACACAGAGCATGCATTCATTCAACAAATCTGCCTGTTTCAAATGTTAATCTTTATGTTTTGTGGCCTTATCCTACATTGCTTTCTCTTCCACATCCTCCATTGACTTAAGGCTTTTGCATATTGCAAATTAATAATGAAACATAATAATGATCATTTTTAAGTTTTTCATTTAATTTACAGATATTTAGTTTTGAACAATGACATTCCATTTCTACCTGTGGCTGGACTGGATGAGCTGCATATATATTTATTTAACTGTATCATTCTTTTTCATAGATGGATTGATGTGAATTGATGTGAATGCATTCTACTTTGGCAGATTATTTGTGTTACTATATTAAGCAATTAAGCGAAAATCTTTTTTTTAAAGAAAATAACATGTATTTTGTGTACTCTACTGTGATATGAAAACAGACACAAAGTCTTTGAGAAAGTGTTTTCTATTGAGTTTTCAGTGGATGGCATCATAATGATATACTCTTTAACATATCAGTTAAGGCTCATGTTGTTCCTAGAAATTAGGAAGATTGTTTAAGTTTGAAAGAAGAAGGGCAAATGCCAGTATCAAATATTGTAAAGGTTTGTAGTTGAATAACATTAATATATTCTCTTATGTTATCAAGATTATTTGCTGGTTGTACATATATTAAATATATTCTTTAATTTAGATTAGGTTACCTTTACTGATCTGGAGTATTACCTAGCTATGTGAAGAATCCTACTAATTTCAGTGGGATTATTACCCTATATGAGAAGGGGTGGTAAAAACTGGTCCATAGGAATCAGTGACTTATTAGAAGAATAATATGCTACTCAATGTGAGGAAGCATGGTAGGACCATCCCTTCCATAGTTCTTGAAAAACATTATTTTTAAAGAACGGTTCTTTAAAAACATTTAAAAACAGCTCTTTAAAAACATTATTTGATTCTTAATGTACATGTGATCTTATAGTCTAAGTAGCACAAGACAGACAAACACAAGGTCCTAGAGAACAATTGAGGTTAGAAAAGATGTTGGAGGCTGATGATGATGAGAAGAAGGTACTTTTGACTGCAGGAAGAAATTGGGTTTATGACAGTAGAGGCTGGAAAGAAGAGGACCATGGTGTTTGGTAGATGGAAATAATGTCCATGCAAAAGAGGACACCTTGATTTGGGTGACCATACATCCCAGTTTGTCTGGGCCTCTCCCAAATTCTGTAGCCCAGTCCTGGGACAGAGTTCAGCAAGGAGGTGGAGCAGCATGGTGCACCAGACAGGTTGTCAAGCAGGTACCGCTGCTGCTGTGCAGAAGCGAAGTGGGTGACTGGAGCAGACACCACCCCACCTGCACGTAGCATGTCCTTGCTCCTGCACAGCAGCGGTGTCTGCTGGGTTGCCTGGTTGGCACACCATGCCACTGCATCTTTCTTCTGGACTCTGGGCCAGGACTTTTAACCAACTGACCAGGACCTGGCTATGGAATCTGGGAGTGTCCTGGCCAAACTGGGACATATGGTCACACTAACTGTGATGGAAAATGTAAAGCTGAGAATAAAGGATGGATTCAAATTGAGCATTAAGATCAAGACTGTGAAGAGCACAAAGAGCAGGAGGGTATCTCAAAGATTTGCCGATCCTCCGTTCTACCAGGCTGTTTACTTTTTTGTCTATTTAAAAACATGAAGCTCTTTATAGCAAGGGCTACAATCTAACTGCTGCTTTTGTCCCATACCACATCCTGAGTTCAGTCCTGAGCTCATTTAGTATTAACCCCTCTTGCTGTCTGAAGGAATTTGGATAATCTTGGTTTGAATATAAAGTGTCACCACAGGCTCAGCAAAGATGTTTTTACTAATTTGTGAGTTGTACGGGCTCTTCGGTGCATTATGTGAACAGCCAACTGTACACAGCTGAGAGCAACTTTGGGTTCTAGTTCTTCAATTCAAAATGTTCATAAAATTCCAGCAGGCCTGGAAATTTAACAAGGAAGGAAAGATATGTCATTTTAAAACTGTGTGCGCATGCAAGTATCACATGCATACATATGTTCAGACTCATATTTTCAAAGGTGTGCAGCTTCTGTGCACATCAGATTGTATCTGTGTAAAGCAGTGCTTGCATGTGCACATCTTAATTTGCTTGGCTGCAAGTTGGAAGCATACAAGAGTATGTGTACACTTATGTATACTTGCTTTGGTAAAACTGGCCTATGATACCATATACAGAAAGTTGCATGCATTCCATGTTGAGGTTGCATGCTAATATTACAAAGATTTGGAAAATGCAAAATCTAATTCCATTGAAAACATTTACAAATCCAGACTGAAAATTGGAGCCTCACCTGTATTTTGTAATGCTCCTGAAGTTGAAAACTATTTTTTTGTAAAAATTACTGTGAAAAGACTATGTACATTTTTTGGACTCTGATAGTTGTATGTTTATAGATTGAAATCTTAGAAAGTGTAGAAGAATACAGATGCCTTCATTTAACCAGTAACCTTATTCACACCAACATTTTTTTTTTTTTTTTTTTTGCTGTAAGGTAAGCTTTGGGCTTTGTCAACCATTTTTTGCTGCTTTGTATTAAAGTATTTATGTCTCTGTTAGAAAGCATTCTGCCCCTTTAAGGGCAGATATAGCTCAATATATGTGTTACAGGGACCAAGTCCCTTTAAGGCCAGGGTTATGTAAAGTATACATTCAACCAGAGTCATGTGATGAGTGCAAGACCTGTTGGGAGAAGAGGCAGGAAATAAAAGCAAGCCTGAAAAACAGCTGAAAGCTAGCTGGTGCTGCACCCATGTCTTGTGGGACCTTTGGAAAAATCAGTATTGTGAACCCCACAAATTTAAAATGCATTGCCTCACATATTGTGAAATAGTTATGGCTTTGCTTGCTTACCTCTCATTTATGAGCCTTCAGGGTTCTCCTAATTCATATTTGTAAGCTTTTTCCCTTCACCTGAAAAGGCTAGAACCTTGCTCATAAAAAATGAAAACTGAATTCTCATGTATAAATTGATTGCATAAGCTGGAACTTTAAGAAAAACACTAAATATTATGAAACTTGTGATAAAATGATGAGAGCTGCTGGTGCTGATGAAAGGGTCTGGATTCCTATAGTCCAGAGATATCAAAGGATGTTTCCTTACAGCCTGCTTGGTGGGCTGGGTTGAGCTACTGTGGTTGAGGGACAGGACAGCTTTCAGGCCTTTCCTAAAAGGCTGTAGAAACCTGAGAACAAAGCTTGATTATGAGGAAGATTTTGGTGGAAATAGTGGAATTTAATCTGTATGTCAATTAACCAGCCATAAGAAAAGGATATTTTATTTTGAGCTAGTGGTCTCTAATTGCCTTGTATGCATAGAATGGGGATAAGCCATGGCCAGTGCACCTGTGGAGTGACCACATAAGCACAATTAGACTGAACACAGTAAGGCACTGGGCTTCATTCAGCTCTCTGGAGAGAAAATAACTCCACTGCAGTCACTGGAACAGCCTAAATTTGAATCAGAGTTGAATCTGCACTGTTACAGAAGTGCTCTGTAGCTGTATATATGTAAATAGCTAATAGATCAAATGCCAGTAGATGGTGCTCAACGGTGCTCAGCATTGTTCATAGGTTTGTTGTTGTGCATTGCAAATAGCTCCCGGTATGTGGCTCTGTACATGGAAATGCTAAGAATTTTGTAACAGAGAGAATTAATGTGGGATGTAGAAGAGGGTTAGGATTATTAAATTATGCTCTTTTAGATCTGTGCTGAAAAGGGACTTTTAAAAAATCATGACTATTTTTTATTCTCCATTTATGCTGCATACTGTGGAACGTATGGACTATACTACTATATAACAGTCTTTTAAAACAAAGGTACACACCTCTAAGTGAGGGCTATTTATTTACTGAGGTTCAAACTGTAGAGGTTTCTGCTGTTCAAAATAAGAGGTTTGAGGTTTGGTTGTTTGTCTTGGGTATCGTCTACAATGGACCTTTTTCACTTCTTTGAATTGTTATCCCAATTTCCAAATATGAATCACCTTCAAGCTGAGACCAAGCAGGAAACATCTTAGTCCAAATGATGAATGTTTGAAAAGTTAGGTGTTCATGAAAAAAGAGATTACAATGGAAAATGTTTTGCGTCCTTAATTACAGTGGGTGTGATCACTGTCTGTTCTTCAATCTGTTTAATTTTATCTAATCTACTGTACAACTGGAAATATTCAATCTAAATTAATTGTGTGTTGTTCTGTGAATTTGTAAAATCAGCTAAAATTAATTTAATTTAAAACAGTAATTCCTAGTAGCTGCCAATGGGCACCACTCACCTGAAAAGGTAAAAGTAATTGTATTTGCAGTCTCTCTTGCACTTAAATAAAAAAGGTTCTAAAACAGCGGTTCTTATCTATAGATGAACATAGATGCAGTTGTATGTGTATAGTATATATAACACTTTTGTTTAATATGCCTCTTTAACCACCTTGCATCCACAAGTCCATCTCTATTAGGACTATGACATAACATTTGTACTTCTGAGGGAAGTTTAAGCAGCTACTGTTTTTATTTAAAGGTAACATGCTTTCAGGGAAATGTTTCCTTCTTCCTGCACATCTGAGGCATTCTAGTCACTATTCTTTCCATTCACAGTGGAGTCAAGTTAGACTGGAGAATATTTAGTTCTGGCAGATCAGCAGAGCTGGAAGTGTGAGCCTCTATGCCACTGGAGAAGAGTGCTTCTAGCTTTTGAAACAGGCAGAACCTACATCCAGCCCTGTAAAAGCCTGAGACATTGAACTTTTAAATCATGATTTTTTTTTTTTATAGAAAGCCTGCAATGTATCATTTTAGAGGTGTTTAATTGTACAGTGCAATATGTTTTGCCTCTTTCAGTTCTGTATAGCTGTCTGCGTACTACTAACTCAGGTTGTTTCTACTGATGGAAGGATACAAAATATAAAGTAATGAAAGCGCACATTTTTATCTATTACCTTTTCTACTAGATAAACAGAATATGCAGATCATTTATTGTGTGATGCAATAGAAAGGCTATGCTAGTGCTAATTACAATGAGCTGCATAACTTGCTCTTACTTCTGACAACAGAACTGTTCTGACTAGGGCCAATGAAACTTTTTCATGGAATCTCACTGTCCCATACTGTGTTCTTGTTCTCACACATGTTCAGGTGACTCTCAGCCAGTTGAGATTACAGTTAGAAAATGAAATGTGGATATCATTCACTAAATTTATGTGCAGTATAAATTAATTCATCTAAATGTGTACATCTATTTTATTTCCTAGACATTCATACAAAACTCAGCCATCTTGTCAAAAGCAGTTCCAGTTGATTCTAACACGATCTAACAAAGTGAAGTATCAATAGGTTGTGGTGAAGTGTAAATGCAAACTCTATTGAATGTTGCCTCAATACTAAGCATTTTCTTTCATGTAAAAATAAATCAATATAAATATTCATGTTAGATGTAAGGTAAAATAGGATTGGCAGAATGTTGATTTGCCCCCCTATGATTTGTCCTGGCAATATATTCTGGCAATATATTCTGGTTAGATTGTATAGATCTGTGCTTTATATACAGGGATCCAACTTGACATGCACTTATAAATTGCTAGAGCTGGCTGGAAAAGTTTCCATTGAATGTATTCTGTGAGAAAATGCTGATTTATCAGAACCTACATTTTTTGTCGGAAATGTTAGTTTGGAGGCATTTGTGGACCTGATAAAAATTGTAACATTTCAAAATTATTGAAAAAAGTTTTGCAGAAAAACAATTTGCTTCCTGGCCTCATCCAGAGATCATAGGAAAGTAGGGCTGGAAGGGACCACATGAGGTCATCTAGTCCAGCCACTGCTCAAAGCAGGATCATTCCTGACTAAACTATCCCAGCAAAGTGCCTGTCTAATCTGCTCTTGAAAATTTCCCATGGAGGGAGATTCCACAGCTTCTCTAGGTAGCCTTTTCCAATGTTTAACCATAGATTCATAGATGCTAGGGTTGGAAGGGACCTCAACAGATCATCGAGGCAGGAATGAGTGCTAGGGTCAGATGACCCCAGCCAGATGCCTATCCAGCCTTCTCTTAAAGACCCCCAAGGTAGGGGAGAGCACCACCTCCCTTGGGAGCCCATTCCAAATTTTGGCCACCCTTACCATGAAGAAGTTCTTCCAGATGCCTTGCTTAAATCTGCTCTCTGTCAGAAAGTTCTTCCTAATCTCCAACCTAAATTTCCTCTGCTGCAGCTTATGGCCATTGCCTCCACTCCTGTCCACTATAGCCACAGAGAAAAGACTATTTCCATCCTTCAGCCAGTTTGGAATATTCTTTATAACAGTACTTCAGACAATAAATATGTACTCAAATAGCCTTTACCTAAAAGTTTCTAGACATTTCAGATAGATAGTTCTATATACATTATTCACAACGAAGTGGGCTGTTGCAGTCCAGGGTCCTCCTAAAGGAAGTACTACATGACGGCACAGGAACAACTGCACCATAACAGCACATGTAGATGCACCTACATTCGAAATATCAATTCTGTTACATGAGGAAACCAAAATCTATTGTGCCATTTTTGGGATTCCAGATTCCTTCTCTAACTCTGTCTCTCATGAGGTGCCTGTGATCCAGTATAAATAATATTCAGAATTGTATTAATTTATTTTAAAAATCATTAAGAGGAGGAAGAACATGAAGTGGAGATGATCAGAAAGGGACATTAAGCTGCAGGCCCCAGGATCAGGTTAGACAAGTAGCCAAGACACTAGCAGCAGGAGCCACAAGATCAGGCAATGGCAGTTTCAACCAGTGTGTCTAACTGAAGAATAGCTTTAGTAGTAGCAGTAGTAATAATAATGAATTAGGGGCATTGATTTCATAGCTTTGCTGGGATACTCAGATTTCTTTCCCACTGTTTGATATCACCTTCTCACTTCTGTAATGGTTGGGCTTCCATTCTTTGATTTATCAGTCTTCATTTGACAAAAATCTTAATTTAAGGACTTGAGTTAGTGTGGTTTCTAAACCATCTTTATTGGTTCTTGAGAGGTTTTAATTTTTGCTTCCTGAAATGTCATTTCACATTAGCTTTTATATAGTTTTAACAAATACTAGACACACAATTTCAAAGCTTCAACTAATAAATTCCCCAAAAGCAAAACATAGACTTCTGCAGTACACCCTTGTGACCAGCTCCTAATATGTTGCCTTTCTTTGAACAGCAGCACTGGTTTTCTTCTTATTCTCTGTCTTTACTATCTATTGTTATTTCTCATATTCAGCTTCACCTTCATCTTGCTCTATTTCTTCTGACCTCTCTGTCTGTTGTACTCCCTGGAGTTTCACCTCTGTACCACATCTGCCCCTACCTATATTTTAGTTTTGATTCAGGTTCTTCTTTCTGCTTTATGGCATCTTGCAAATGCAAATGTTAACTTAATTAATAGTCAAAACACTAGTCTTATCTGGGTATGTGAGTATTCTCCCTCTTGTACAGTAGTGGAAAATGAATCAAAGGTGTTAAGGAGCTTGGCTGCCATTTAGACTTGGTGCCAGAGCTGAGGTGAGCAATTTCTCCTGCTGCTTAGCTTCCCCTCTAGTGTCCAGGCTTAAAATGGCTACCAGAGATGCAGGCTGTAAGCAAGGAGGGAGTTTACACCATCAATAGCAGCCCTAGTCAGTGCTCTCTCACAGTAATGAATTAGCTTGGGGTTCCCACCAAATTCAACTGAAAAGCAGCTGTTTTACAGGTCACAAGTTCAACTGTGAATAATGTATGTTTCAGGAAAAAACTTAATGACCAAATTCTCGCTTTTGCACCTGTTTGCATTTGCAATAATGTGGGCTGGAGAGTTTTTGTTTAAAAAGAAAGCTAGGATGTGCATTGTTTGACTCTCAGAAATCAGTGGGACATGTGGTCTCAGGCCCCCAAGTCCTGTTCTGATCTCCCCAAACTGGCAGCACCACTTGAGATTCTGAGTTTTCCAATGTACATTTTATTAGACTAAATTTGGCATGGCACAGCTTTGTCTTCTGTATCTTTGAAAACAACTGTGTAGTCTTACCAAGTTCTATATGCCATAACATTACAACCAAAATCTAAGAAACCTGCTGCTCTCAGTGGGGTCTCTAGCAGTACCACTTGAGCTAGGTTTGGCTGACTTTGGTCAGCGTGATACATTTTACATTCCCCCCCCCCATATATATTCCTTCATAATAGCCAGTGGTATAAATTTTGTTTCTTTCAGTTACCTCTTTGTAACTGCCTTTATTAAACAAAATTGCCTCAAATTTGAAGACCAAAAGTGGCAAAATTTACAATTCTCTCATGAAAGAAACTGAGAAATGACAGGCCAATGGAGAAACAATCCCCATTGTTTTTGTTTACACAGTCACATTGTTAGGAGCAATCATTATTAATTATCTAACTCCTATTAAGGTCCTAAGAAAAGTAAAGTGTATCTGGAAGAAGACTCTAAACAAGGAAAATCTCCACTTGCACAAGAGCTTGCTTTCTTTTTATTCTTCCTCCCCCTCCTCCAAGGGCAGTGTGATATTTTAAAATCAAGTAGTATGCTCTGACTATACAGGATGGGGCAGGCATGAGGCCTGGGACTGCACTCCTTGGGCACTTTTAACTGCATTGGACTTGAGTGCACTTAGCAACTCAGAGAGCACATCTACATAAGGTGCTACATCACTGTAGCAATGTGCTGCTAGCACAGTGCAGTAACAATGGCCCCATAGGGACATATCTAGATGCACCCACTTTCTAGATATCAATTCTGTTACATGAGGAAACCAAAATCTATTGTGACCTTTTTGGGATACCAGATTCCTTCTCTAACTGTCTCTCTCTCGTGAGGTGCTTGTGATTCAGTATAAATCATATTCAGAATTGTATTCATTTCTATTAAAAATCGTTAAGATCAGGCATAGGTAGTATTTTATTTCAGTAGTGGCTGGGGAACCTGACTGATATCAGGCCCCACTGGTGGTAGGCACTGCACAAACCCAGAGCAAGAAGCAATCTCAGTCCCCAGACAACTTTCACTCCTTGTGTCTTGTCTTGTTAGACTGCAAGAGGTTTGTCAGCAGTTTAGTGGTGGCATTAGAAAAAAACACAGGGTCCCAAAATCTCACTCAGTTTTTCTTGTTGGTAAACCACACTGATACTTATATTGTTAAAATAGAAAGCATGCTTCTGTTTCTGCACCTCTTTGAACCCATATAATGCTTTTAAGTGTTCAATATTATTAAGGCTCCTATATTAAAGTATATGTAATATACTGTAGTAACATTTGATTATATGTTGTGAGCTATATTTAGCAGATTGTTCAATATGCAACTGTAAAATACAGCATTCCACAGCCACACACATTTTTAACAGCAACCACTTCTACATGGTATGGTTCAGATGTATCAGTTCATCAGACTCAATAAGCTGATTTTTCTAACCAAACCATGGCAGTGAGAATATAATTTAATAAGGTTAGTGTAACAATACACAGAACGCTATGCTTCCATTTCCCCCGTAATTTATTATTGTAACAAAACCACATTACAAACACTGATTTAAAAAAAAAATTCCTGGTAGGGGAGAACTGTTATATCTCTGGAACTACATTCTTATATAAGAAGATTAAAAGAGCTTGGCTTGTTTAATTGAGTAAAACTGAGCTGTGGCATGATCACTCCTTACACGTGCATCCAGGGAAGGGCGGGGAGAAGCATGAAATGTTTAAGAAGAGAAAGGCACTTTTTAGGCTGAAAAAAATTGGCACAAGAACAAATGGATAAAAACTGGCTATAGATCAATTTTAGATTGGAAATTAGAAGGAGATTTCTAACTGTTAGTCGAAAGTTTTGGAGTAGTTTTCTAAGTAAAGCAGTGAGGGCAAGACTGAATTGGACAAGTTTATAGAAGGATAGTATGATAGGGCATGTTGTCTTGTCACACCAATTTGTATTCCTAAGTTGAGGAAGAAAAAGTAGTTCCTGTAGTGTGGAAGGCTTCTGGTAGTCCCCTGTCTTGGGGTTTTGTTGATTGCCAGCTGGGGCCAGGAAAAACATCTCCCTTCTTATGAATATTATTTTCTTTTGGTTGTTTTATTGCCTTACTCTGAGACACTGAGCTAAGGCTAAGGGTTTTTGACGATGAGGGTGCCTTGATGCTTTTGCTGGTATTTAGAAACCCCAGAAGTTCCTGGCTAGAGGATCTTGCTCTGCCACTCAAGGTCATATTCATCATCAACTCGGTGTCAGAAACAGGGTGGCCATCATAGAGGACAGTCCGGTTGTCCTCTGTCCTCTATTGATCCGAAGTCAGAAGCCTTTATGTCCTCTATTTTTCTCTTCAAGAGAGAAAGTGCCAACTTTTTTTGAAGAGAAAAATAGAGGACATAAAGGCCTCTGGTGTTGTATCAATAGATGACAAAGTAGCAGAAAACTAGAATGTCCTCTATGATGGCCACGCTAGCCAGGAAAGAATTCTCTCTTATATCAGATTGGCATGGACTGGTGGGGTAGGGGGCTTTATTCCTCTGTAGCATGGGGCATGGTGTTTTTCCTGAGTTTATTTAACTAATTACTTCCTTGTTGCTACAATGGCAGAACATTGGCAGTGTTTTCATCTTCCTTGCTTTTACCTATGAAATGTTATAGGTGTGCTGGGTGTTTTGGATGTGTAGTTGCGGGTGCGGGTTTATAGTGGCAATTCTGGGGAGTCCTTTGGTTCCTGCTTGTCTGTAAATGCAGGACTGAATGTAGTGGCCCAGAATGCACCTTCCAGTCCTGTGTTCCTGTTGTTCCTGTTTTTTCTCTTGGCAAAAGTTGATCTGTAAATGAAATTGATTGTTGTTTTTAATAAGCAATCTATTTTATTCCAATATACTGTAATAAGAACTAATTATTGTTCCTCTATAGTGTGACCATATTCATCTTGGTATACGGAGCCACCGATATGTTTTATGTTACTGTCAATGAAAATAGCAGCAAATTGGGGTGCTTTCATTACAGTGCAATAGCATCCTGCATTGCAGTATTAACTCTGTAATGTTCCTGACTTTTTGTGCTTAGCTTACTCACTAGAGAAGTGTTCCTATGCTCTCTGCTGCTATGTGGCAGGCAATAGCAATGCAGAAATGGTGTGAATTAATAGGTTATACAACGATAAAAATCTTCTAAGGGGCAGTATTCTGTAGTACCTCATTACATAGACTTTGTGGCTGCAATGCATGAACTGAATTTTGTGTGACTGGGTGAATTATCAGCAGGAGGGAGGAGTCTGGTAGCAATCAATTAACACAGCATCTTCATCCTGCTGGGGAACATGACATGTTGGTGCAAAATGGATTGTAAGCAGAGCCCCATGTTCCATTATTTCACAATATGTTCCAAAATGCAAACTTTCATTAAAAATAAGTGTTTAGATGTTGAGGCTTGAAGGGAGGGACCTCTGTAATCATTTAGCTGGTATCTTGTATAACACAGGCTGTAGGATTTCAACAAGTAGTATGAAGCCTAAAACTTCTGATTTCCAGCTTATCTTTTTAGAAAGACACCTTGTGAATGAGATAGGAGCCTAAATAATTTTTTGTCAATTTGGATCTTGTAAACCATGATCAAACTGCCTCTTAATCTTCACTTGAATAAGCTAACCAGACTAAGATTTTTTCTTCTCTAAGAATTTCCAAATCCCCATGACTCTTTGAGGCTCTTTTCTGAACTCCATCTCATTGGTCTTTAAGTTTTGAACACCAGAATTTGACACAGTATTCCACTGCTGCTCTTATTAGTGCCATATACAGATGAAATAACATTTCCCTACTTAGGGTGAAGTTACACATTACACTTAGACCAGGGGTGTCAAACACAAAGCCTGTGGGACCATATGATCTGACCCATGGGTCTCTGGACCAACCCCATGTGCTACATGGGCATGTACCAGTCTTGTACCCACTGCTTCAAACCTGGACCTGATAGTGTGTGTACTACATGCAGCACAGGGGGCCAGTCAGGGTGTGGGCAGCAAGAAGTACCTGCACCAGACTGACTCTGTGCTAGCTCTGCAGCTGGTCCAGACTGGCCTGTGTCAGTGCCAGTGCACAGGGCTGGTCCAGCAGGGCACCACTTGCAGTGTGCTTGCTCTCCAGGCTGGCCCCCTATCTTGACTGTGCAGCACCTGAGGCATGTGCCAGTCCTGGGGTTTGCTCTGCACATAGTGTGAAGACTGGACTCAATATTGCATGCAGCACACAGGGTCCAGGGTATGGGTTGGATGTAGTACCCTGCTGGACTGGTCTTGCATGCTTGGTCCAGTGCACACAGGGAGCCCGGGGCCTGATCTGGAAAGGTCCCAGAGCCAGCACTCAGTGCCAGGCCAGCAGGGCACTGAATACAGCTTATACCCCAATTCATCCCATGTGCCATATGGAGGGTGGACCCTGGGGCCAGTGCATGCTGCATGTGGTACATGGCCTGCAGCACAGGGGGTTGGTTCCAGTTTGGCACACAGACTGGCTCAGTGACTGTCATCTAGCCCACTGGGCATGATGTTTGAGATTCATCACTTAGACTATGCTAATGGCACTTAAAATGCAAGTGTTCACACGTTAAAACGTGTTAACTTATGTAAGTGCCCTATGAGCTTGTCAAAGTTATGCTACTTCAGGGAAGGGTTATCTCTGGGTCATGCTACCTAGCTCGTGTTAGGGTAACTTGAATCTGCTCCATGCAGATAAAAAAAAGCAATTCGCAGTTCTCCAGCATTCCAGGATGCACCATTCCCAGCTCCCCTCCACCCTACTCAGAGCAGGAATATACCCCACATGTCCAGGATCTTACCCCCTGCCCACCAGCCCTCTAGCAGCAAGTCAGAGCTATGCAGGCAAGAAACAGTATTACCTCTTAACATGAGACTGCTCACAGCATATTCTAACTTTATCATCACTTAACTTTCCACTGATTTAGTATGGTCTAATTGTAACATGTAACATCACACTTAAACACCATATTTCTACTTCTACACCAGAGATCACATTCATCCTATTAGCTCTGCACCTCTCTGAAAACTCATGACTCAGTTTTTTTACGAACCCTGAAGTCTCTTCCCATTCCAGCAATTTCAGTTGTGGAAAGAAACTTCAAAACATGAACCAAGGGTAACTGCTCTGGCATTGTCTTCTGACAGCCTAAAACAGTACTCTAATGATATGAATATGCTCATTCATTTAGTGGGGATTTATCTCTAAAACCTAAAGTTGGCACTTCAATTGTCAACTTTATTTCACTCCTAGCCATTTTAAGTTTAGCAAACATCCAAGTATTGTGCTTACCACTAAATTGCAAAACCACCATCTGAAGCTCCTCAGGTGCATGGATGTTCCATTTCTGCATTTCTCTAAAGAGTCTGCAGGGTGTTGTGAATCCAAATGACCAGATGCAGAATTTGAGTCAGACTTAATGCAAATTTACAAATTTACAATGTAGCAAATTTACAATATTTTACATTGATTTTGGGTCACACCTATTTCTAATCCACTCTTTGCTTGATTCAGGGAAGAGCCTTAAACCCAGGTTTCCTACAGGTGTTTTTTTGGTTTTTTTTTGCATAATGTGTTTATATATTTACTGAACACAACACAGAATAATTCTCTACTCTGGTGTTTAGACACTTCCCTGAAAAAATGGGATTCTTGGTTTCTAGCTCCTGCTTCACTGAGTGTTTGTGCTGAAGGGAACAACACTGACAGGAGAGGTTGAAATCCCTTCTTCTTCCTCTCCCCAATAAAATATCTTGCAGTATGATGGCTAGGGAACAGCTATGGGTTTTGTACAAACTTTACTACTCTCTGTAGGGTAAGAGTAAGATAATAAACATACAGAACACATCCTGAATCTACAGCATCTAAATCATACAGCTGCTGTTACCACATATAGCTTGTTCTCTTTCTTGGCTTACTAGTTCTCAGTGAAACTGTCTCAGGGCAAGTTTGCTGCCTTATAGGAAGTTTCTTTCCCAGCATGCTTTTCTGGGGGCTGGACCTCTACTTTTGGCAAGAGATCAGTAGAAACTACCCTACAGTGGTTATTTTGTTGCTGACTGCTACCTCTTCCACTCCTCCAGCTGATAAGTAATTCTAGTTACTTTCTTTCTCTGTTGCGATATGGAAATTTTTCACTCAACCTAAGATTAAGTTTAAGATTTTGAAGAGGAGTCATATAGTCTTTCACTGGAGCCACAAGTGTGCATAGAACTCGGCAGGTATATGAGACAACCCCTTGCTTTAAGGTATTTATAACTTAAGGGTCAAGGTGTGTGGTCACTGGGGAATAAAGGAAGCTTTGCTGTCTTTAGACCCAGAGAATATATTTGTAAATTGTAGGCCATCACTAAAGAAAGAATATAAGGAAAAATAGCAGAGCTATATGAATCTCATCCAATACTGTGTGGATGAGATGATACACATCAAATTCCACTATCCTTAATTAACCAAAGCTTCAGCTGAAGTTAACTGAAGTTTAGCTACATAGGGAGTCCTGGAATTATCCATTGTGTAACTGTTTTAGTAATTATCTCAACAATTTTTTAAATTTTGTTTTTCAATTATATAGCTTCATTCTGTAAACTTGAACCAGTAGCTGTTTTTTGGTTTAGGGTGCCCCACTGATACCAGCTAGGTTCCATACACAACTAGGGAGTCTACCTGTGCAGACAGTTTTGTAGGAATGTAGCATTAAATAGTAGATATTCTGTCTACCACCACAATTTTGATCCTGAAATAATGAAATCAGCTTTTCTGAGATGGAGCGTAGAGTCCACATAGAGTCCTATTCAAATGGGTAACGAAAAAGGTTCATATGGATCAGTATCGGTGTCCTAAACTTCACAGCACTTAATACAGTAGAGTTCTGATCCTGATGGGGGCTTCTGGGTATAAATGTAATATAGTTGTTTTTCTTTTTCTTAATTTTAGAAAATGCTGATATATTGCTTAGTAGTCCCCTGGGGATGAGTCCTTTGGGGATGAACAAAAACTGCATATTTTGGGTGCTTCCACTACTACCACACTTTTCCACTTGCCTGGGTTTCACTTATCCTTGATTCCAACCATGTGTGGTGGGACACAAAACTCTACATTAAATCCAGAAGGAATGTTTCTTCGTCTCTCCTTTGAAGGTGGCTAGAATGCTTGGCACTTCTCTTCTTCTCTTAGTTTCCATTTGTATACTCTTTGCTTAGATGGCAGGAGGTTGGGAGGTGAATGGAGGTGATTTGTGGGTTACCAAATATGAAGGAGGAGTAAGAGGGCCAAGGAATGGAGAAAGTGGAGAATATAGAGGTAAAGTAAAGGGTGGTATAGATTGCAATGAAGGACTGTGCAGTTAGAGAGAGACTACTGAGCAGAAAAAGAAGGCAGAGGAGGTATAAAGAGAACATTCAGATTTACAACAGAAGGAAAGTGGCTAAAATGGAAAAGAAAAATACTGATCTTTAAAGGAATAATACAAAATAGCTGAGTGCACATAACCAATGCTAGGGAGGTACACTGCTGGGATATGTAGAAGGGTAAATTGGCTGCAAAGGAAGTGAGGCAGAGGTCTTAGTCTCATGCTCATGGGTTTGACTTCAGTGAGTTAGATGCCTAAATAAATTAGAGAATCTGGGCTTTAGTCTCCCGCACCACTGTTTTCTGTCTGTAAAATGGTGATAACAGTACATGCCTAATCACAGGGATGTTGTGAGAGTAATTTTAGAAGGAGGTATTTGCCTTTATTTTGGTGTCTAACTCCCACTGAAATTGTTGGGAGTTCAGCACTTAACTCCAATTTAGGCCCCTAAACACCTTTGCAAATCTGGGCCTATGAGCATGTTTCTGCTGCAGCAGCTGCATGCTCTAGCTGCATGCTCTATGCCCAGCCTGTTTCATACTTGGAAGTATGACAATGAAGATGCTTCTCCTCAGTGGCCACTCTCAGCACCTCCGTCTCTAGCATGTCTGCAAGTGACCATAAAAAAACCTCACAGGAGCAGCCTTATAGCATGAGTTTGGAGTGGGGTGGGGGGGTGTCTTGTGGAACATCCTACTGTTGTGGCATAGATGTGACTTTACTGACTTGCCAAAGGTCACAGAAGAAGTCTGTGGTGGATCTGGGAACTGAACTCAATGGTCTAAGCTACCGCTCACATCACCATCTCCTTACATGACTTCTTTACTTAGATGATTCCAGATTAAGTTTAGGCCAGGAGAAGCTGGGAAACTTACTTACCTAGCAAGTAGCTGCATTACTACTCCATCAGTTTTTAAGTTAAGCATTATTTATTTCTTTATCTTTTCAGTGCTTGGATGAAGAATCACTAGTTTAATATTCTGCTCTCTTGTTGGAGCAGGCTGAGAAGAACCTTGGTGATTCTTGCACCTGGACCAGGGCAGAGATGTATTCCTCATAGAGAAGTATGTTCACTGAAAGGGCATAGTTCAGAGTTCTGTTTCTCTTTTACCCTTTTTGCCTGTATCCGAGGCTATGCCCCTGAAGAACACTGGCTAAAAAAAAATGATTCTCAGGGAAACTACAGGCAGTGAAGATGGATGCATTAAGATCTGGGAAAGGCATAAAAGGCGATAGAATGGGAGATATAGGAAGCTTTTAAAAATGTTCAGTTTTGTTCAATTTACCGTCTAGCAGTGATTTGGCTTCTGTGACTAAAATGAAATCTGCAAAAGCACTCTTAGTGAGAAGTGGAAGGAGTGGTGCCCACCCCAGGGGCATAGCTGGGCAGCTCTGTGCCCTGGGCGGCTGTACAACACCTGGGGCAGTGCCAGCTGCAGCAGTGACAATTGAAGTGGTGCAATCAGCCACTCCTGTGCTCCCAGCTATTTTTTATTTCTCCCCCCATGTCCCCCATAGAGACAATACTTGGGGGATACTACCCAAGTCACCTCCCTTGCCCTTGGTTATGCTACTGCTCACCCCTAGACTCTAGCTTGACACGTGGGGAAAGATCTTCAAGAGCACAGAAAGCAGTTATGTGCTTAAAATCTCATTGACTTTCAGCCAAAAAAAATACTTTGGTGCCTTTGAAATGCTTCCCCAACATTTTTATTTTATCTCTGAGAAGTTGATGAGCATGCTAGAGAGCCCCCTTATTTGAAGAAGGTTCTGGTCTGGGGCAGGCTTTTTGCAGTACATGTGTTTCACTAGTAGAGGATCAGCCCTGTTATCGTTTGTGTTTAGAAAGGCTTCAAAGGCATAGATCTATATACTCACTGCTGAATAAGTTTTTAAAAAATAAAACACTCACACATTTCCTTCTTCACATGAACCTTGTTGCACTTATGTGTTTAAGAAGAAAGAAGCTACACTTAAGTTGCCTACAGTGAGCCACTAGCTCAGTTTCCCTTAATTATTTTGCAAAGATTATATATAGTACTACCAAAATAGATTTTAAAATTGTTAGTCTATTGGCTGAAATCTTCAATGATGACCAGTGGTCTGGGTGGAATTGACCTATAATGTAGTTCTGTGGATGGTACTATAGCACTAGTTATGTTTTAAAGCAAGGGTGTCAAACTCTGTGCCGCAGACTGGTCCGGATCATGGGATCCTTGTGTACCAGATCCAGTTCAGAGCATGAGGTGGTTCCAGCCTGGGGAGCACACAGGAGTGGCATCTCTAGCTCCAACATGGGGCACGTGTTGGCAGCAACTTCAATTCTAGTAGGGGGCACCCAGGGCAGCTCTTACTCTTGCTGCATACTCCGGGACAGAGCCAGAGCTGCTACCACTGCCACCATCATATGCCCTGTGCCATGGCAGCAACTCTAGCTCTGGCATTGAGAATGTGGCAGTTCTAGCATAGGGCAGTGATGGGGCTGGCAGCTGAGGAGATAGGGCTCCGGCAGTGGCGACGGGTGAAGTGACTGGAGGGCAATGGGAGCTGCATCAGCCTTCAGTTGCCCTCTTGCCAACAATTGCCATGTCGACTGGAGCCTGAGGGCCCTGTGGCAGGCCACTCCCCCCACCCCCAGCAACACTCCCCCAACCTCTGGTGGTCCACTAGTAGCTCTGTGAGCCAGAAAGAGCAGCTTCTGGACTGGCTCTGGCCCCACAGGCCATACATTTGACACTCCTGTCTTAAAAGAACAAGTGAAAGTGAAATTTTGTTAAATTTGGGCCAAACTTTCAAGTATGCTGTTGCAGTTCCACTGAAGTCAACCTCTTCATTGAGTATCTGGAATTAAGATGCCTTTTCACATGAATAGTATATTTTCTATATTTATTTTAATTGAAAACAAAGACTAGAATGGAGGTGGGATCTCCACCTCTCTCCTATTGGGGCTACACAGCAGAATTTACTGGACATCCTCAACACAGGATATGAGCGACAGGCCAGATACAGGAAGAAGGACTGCTCAGAAAATAGGGGAGAGATCATTTATATCAGCTCTTCACCCTGTGAGCATCTCTGCTGAATGGGTCACCTGGGGAGTATGCTTTATAGGTAGGGATGACTTGTCTGTTCAGTTTGCGCCAATTCACAAGTGTCGAAAGTGGCCTTCTGAGGCTCGTGCAATTTAGTAAGCTGTGTAATTTGTAGCCTGAAAGCAATCTACTGCATGATTACATATATAACATGCATTATAATGCCATTCAATCCACTAAATACTGGCCTCTGAATACTTCTGTGCATAATCTAGATCTGCCTAGGGAAGGGGATTTGGAATACAGGGGATATAGTTCTATGGAGATTTTTAAATATTTTTTATAGGTTATAGACTAAATTCTGTCTTCAGTTACATGCAGAATACACACTAAGACACCTCACTGGATCCCTTTCCTAGACACTACTTTTCCTAGATGCTATTATTATTACTGTCATCATCATTACACCATAATACCAAGCTGTTTCCTATCCACTCCTGAGCCAGTCCACGTATATGTAATCAAACTGTCCAGGACCACTATTCAGACTAAAAATTGTCATTGTAACCAGGGTGGTATGATGGCATTGTTCATTTACGTTTACATTATTGCCTTACTGCTGATGGCAAAATGCCCTGTTATCTATTAAGATTACTGTAGAGAGAAAATCTAAGGTTCTTTCTCATTGAAATTTACAGCTTATGGCCTCTTTTGGAAGGGAATATGGCAGAATTATATTAAAACCAGCCTGTAAAATCCCACTGGCCTCTTCACTCATGTTGAATAGGGATTTTCTCAGTTGTATATAACAAATGCTTGTGATTTATGCAGAATCTTAATTTTCATGTGAAAAATTGCTTTGTAGTGCTTATGATTCTGAAGAAAAGCTTCTAAAGTGTGATGTGAATGTGATATGACATCAGAGAGAGAGACAATGTTGAAGATAACCAGGTGGTATGGGAGCAACTACTGCTGCTTCTGTTACTCTCATAACCATAACCTTAGATTTGCAGAGGATAGACTGCTGAAGCAGATATAAGGGTCATCAAGGAATCTTTTTGACTTGTAACCTGGTCATGGGAGAAGAATAGAAAACAGAAAATCCTGTAGACTGCCTTTCCCATATGGGATGTTAGTTTCATCCTTGCATCTGGCTGAGGCTTGGCTCAGGTTGCTCTTGCTTTGGCATTAGCAGCCTATTCCATGGTTGGCTCTGTCTGCTTCTGTGTAGCTCCAAGCTGTGAAGCTTCCATGCAGAGCCCCACTGTTATCTGCGAAAGGGTCACACTATGCCATGCCCTGTTTCCTGGAGAAGAAGCTATCTTTGCAGAGCTAGAGGACTGGTAAAGGAACAGGCAAGAATTTGCTGCTGTAGACTCATGTGTCAGAGCAGCATAGTTAGTTGCAGATCCAGGCAACTCCTTTTTAACATGAGTTAAAATGAAGAAATGAAATGGCTTTGTATAAAAGCAGGGAGGGGGCGGGGGGAAGGGGTTGTTTGTTTTTTAATGCAACCACAAATACATTTCTCTCGTTAGGACTTACTTGCATCTAACAATTATTTTTTTTCTGCTATATATTCAAATGTATATGATACTGTCATTAAGGATGTTTTATAAATGACTAATGAAAGTACTAAATCAAAACTCCAGAATCTAATGTCATTTTAGTCTAGAGTATCCCTGTTTCCTTAAAACATCTTAATTGACAATGCCTTATAGTCGGTGATGATGGTTTTCCATGACTGTCTTATCTGTGGGTCTGAAGATGGCTGACGAGGCCCATCCAGGATTGACAGACTCTTTTGCAGCTTGGGCATATGTTTCCATTCAAGGTGGGTGTTTTCTGTGTTCTTGATTTGGTCCACGACACACTGTTTCTGCCACTCCTGCTTTTCTTTCTCCTGTTGTTGTCATAAGATTTCAAAGTACTGAGATCCTTCCAGCAGACTCTACCTCCATTTGGGGTGATCCTGGGTGCTAGTCTCCCATGAGTTGATGTTGCGTATTTTCAAGTTGGCTTTGAGGATGCCCTTGAAAACTTTTTCTACTCTCAAGCAGAGGGCATGCCTTGACTAAGCTGTGAGAATAAAACTTGCTTCAGGAATCTGGAGTTGGACATCCAGATGATGTGGCTGGCCCAGCAAAGTTGATGTCGAATGGTCCTTGCCTTGATGCTCATGGTGTGTTTTTAGAGAGGATGCTAATATTGGTGCATCTGTCTTCCTACTGGATTTGAAGGATTTTATGCAGGCAGCATTGATGGTACTTCTTCAGTGGTGTAAGATGTCTCTTGTACCTTTTCCATGTCTCAGCTCTGTACACTAAGTTCAGAATCACGACTGCTTGATAGACCATGAGCTTAGTTTCAGATCTGATCTTCAAACACCCATTTCCTCAGGCATCTGAAGGCTGAACTTGTGTGTTGGATTTCTTCATTGATGTCAGATTTCTGCAAGAGAGAGCTTCCAAGGTACAAGAAATACTCAATGTTTTCCAGTCTCACCGTGAATCTAAATTACCAGAGCTGGGGACTGCTCATTAAGAGTTTGTTGATGGAGGACCTTAGTCTTCTGATGTTAAGCTTCAGTCCCATTTTCTTGTATGCCTCAGTACAGACATTAATGATTGCTTGAAGGTCTGCTTCCAAGTGAGCACACACCACAGCATCACCAGTGTACTGAAGCTTGATGATTGAGGGTGGGGTAGTCTTGGCTTTGGCATGGAGTCAGCTGAGATTAAGCAGTTTACTGTCCCTTTGGTAGTTTAGCTCCACTCTGACTGGAACCTTGTTGGTGGTCAGATGTAGTATTGCTGTAAAGAATATCAAGAAGTGTTGTAAAAATTACACAGCCTTGTTTAACTCTTGCCTTTAGTCAAAGGGTTGTGTGATAGATATGTTGTTGAGAATCACTGCTCACATGCTGTCATGGAGCAGGCAAAGGATAGTGACAAATTTCAGTGGGCATCTATACTTCAGAAGGATCCTCCACTGCATGTTTTGGTTGACAGAGTTAGACTTTCATGAGGTCAAAGAAGGCCATATAGAGAGGTTTATGTTGTTCCTGACATTTTTCCCACAGATGGTGAGCTGTGAAGATCATGTCAGTTGTGTCTCTTGATGCCCTAAGCCCACACCCAGATTGCGGGAGGAGTTTGTCAGCAAGTGGAAGGCGACAGTTCTCGCAATGATCTTTTCTGTTGTGGAGAGCAAGGCGATCCCTCTGTAATTTCCACAGTTGGACTTGTCTCCTCTCTTGAAGATTGTCACGATTGTGGTATCCCTAAGGTCATCTGGGATTTCCTCCTCATTCCAGCTCCTTAGGATGAGGTCATGGAGCTTAAATTTTAAATTCTATTTATTTCCTTAAATAGAGCTCCTTAGTAAACCTGACATCAGAATTGGGCCTTGAGGTTTCTACTGTGGAGAACAGAGACACTAAAGTAAGCAATCTTAGTTTGGCTACCAATAGCTAAAATGGCTTAAATATTTCTAAATCCATGTGCTCAAATCCATTTGCTTGTGTGAAGGCTGTTTGCGTCCTTTTAAAACTTTTTCAGGCTTCAGCCCTAAATGGTTTTTTTGACTATCAGAAGCATGAAAACTAAAACATATATTTGGCACATTTTACTATAAGCATCAAGGCTCTTACATTTATTCTTACTTTTTTGAGTTTCTTAATAACAGAACTTTTAAGAACAGGAAGCATTTTAAATGTCATAAAGGTTAGAATTCAGACTAATGCAAGCACATTTTATTCAACACCTCAGTGGGTGCATCGACACATTCATTAATGCGCAGTAGTTACTGTGCATTTAATTTAGTAGTTGTTTAATGAAGTACTAAGTAAATGTGCAGTTACTAGAGTTACTGCACAGTAGCATTGGTGAATGCCTTTTTAGTGATGCTACTGCACAGTAGCTTAATAATTCTGCGTAGTAGTGTATTAGCACTGTCTGTGCTGTGACGTGCTACTGTGCAGTGGTATTAGGCTGCGGCACATTAAGCATCTCATGTAGACATGCCCAGTTTTTGGTATGACTTAAAAAATCTATGATCATGTTACAAGAACTCTCCAAGCAAAAACTCTAATAAAGCATTTATTGTATTAAAGATTTAAACATTTTAAACATCTGCTAATACTTCCTAAGGCTAGGGCTACTCTGATCGATTAGACATAGACCAATGATGTAACAGCCAAGGCCTTAAGTCAGGAAATCATCCTTATATTGAAAAACAGTAAAGTATATGCTTAAGTGCTTTCCACTAGCATCTCACTGCTTCTATTTTTAGTCAATGGCAGATATCCCCACTGATATCCCCATTGGTTTAATCAGTATCAGCCAAAAGTAGTGCTTCATTATACTGGGCCTGATTCTGCTGGGTGCAGATCTGTGAACCTCCAGTCCGATGTTCTTAGCCAAAGTTTCTGTTAAAGTTGATTAGAGTTTAGCCTGAGTTAAGAACTGCATTATTCTGCCTACTATTTAACAGACTTTAAAAGTGGTAAGACTATAGGTAAGGGTCTTATTTATAGTCTCAAATATTAATAAGGATTATAGCTAGAACTTTTGAATATGCAAGTTATTTTTCTTAATGAATTCCTTTAGCTCTATTAAGACATGCGAAGACACATTTTGAACAGTATGTAAACGAATTCATTAAAAATACTAAATAGTATTAAATGTGTGATAAGTAATAAACATGAAATATTGATATATTTTTCAAGAAAACCATAATGAAATATAAATTTGCTACAGCAAGTAAATAAATTATCTCATATTTATTATTCTTCACTAATTGGGTCAGCTTTTAATGCACACTGCCCAGCCACAGAAAAAGAAGTCTATTTAATACTGAGATACTGATTCCGTAGAGTTAAAATTATTTTACAGCTTGAAGTACAACACGCTTTTGAAAACTGGCTTAAGTCTACTATAATATGATATGATGTAATTTCATGTGTTAACATATTGGCAACCTGTTTCATAAAATGGTACAATCATAATGTAGCCAATATCAGCAAACAAAATAGAACAGGCAGCTTGAGTTGCTTCAGTGCTATGATATAGTGATCTAATGTTTATGTAACTTCCTAGGACTTTGCATTTTTCCAACAAGGAAGCAAATTTTTTATGCAAAAGGTGTAGCTTTTTTATTTTAAAATTAAGGAAGAATACCACAGTTCTACTTTTAATTAAGCTGTTTTACCTATTTCTTTAAGTTATTGAGCACCAACAAAAAGGGACAAGGAAAGGGTTTTTTGGTGTCCAGTACCTTGCAGGTGGTTATAAGTTGTGATTCTTTGATTCACAAGGTGATGTATGATTTGTGAGTAGTGAATGCAGCTAGTTGTTCAGGTTGGGATTCCTCATGTGTGAGTTTGTAGGCTCTCATTCTGCTTTCATTTTTTGGTATTTCACCTTTTCTCATGAAAGAATGAAATAATACTTCAAACATTCTTTTACCTAAAAAAAAATGTTGGATTTAGTCTCACTGAATTGGCAAATATTAACTTATAGTTACCTATTCCAAATTGTTACTTTATACATGAACATTTGTAGTGATGTAATATAGTTTTATGAACCCCCCTCCCCAATAAGAACATACACAAAATTGAAAGAAAACACAAAACACTTTAAAATCATACTTTATTTCATTTTAGAAACAAATTAAAATAATGGTAGGTGGCACTGTAACAACTCTTGAACAAGACACTGGATTTACATCTACATTATAGCGAAGTGTGCTAGAGGTTTTTAATTCTAGTTTCTGTTAGGAATTTATCTGTTAGGTATTTCTCCCCTATCCTTTATACTCTTTTGCACCTATTAAATCATTCATTGAAAAAAGTGCATGTCATGTGGGAAGCATAATGAAAAGATACATGGATTTTGAAAGTTTTTACAGTACAGTGCTTATAAAAATAAATTATAATTGATCTCAGATATTAAAACAATGACTAACATTCTTAGCCATTTGCAGTCCTAAAAAAAAAAAACAGATTGAAAACCATAGCACATAAAACCCTATGAAACAAAATCAAATGGTTCTTTCTGAATAGTTAAATATCTAATCTTTATTAGCAAAAATCATATTTTATAACATATATGATGCTTTAAAATATTCCAGAAGGCATTTTTTTAGAGTTTAGAATTTTGTATACGTCTGAGGTAAATAGGTGAGGAAAGATCTCTGCTGGAGGCTACAGTGATGGATTTTAGCTAAAACCCTTAAGACAGATAGAAGTAGATTAAGTGGCCTTAGCTCTTTAAGGTTTACTGCCTGAGTGAAAACATGTTTCTGTGTATAGTCTGAGTGGTCCTAGCAGCCTGCAGTTGTACTGTATTTTTTCTGCCTTTTGATGTGTCTTGTTTAACATTTGCTTAACACATTTATTCAAATGAGGCCGGGCTTTTGTTTATCCCTTATCAAATGGAGTGGGACAGTTCTAGGACAAGAACAAATAGATAATATCAATAAAAGCACCTGAAAGCAGTCTTTTGCTAAGATCTTAGTTTGAATGGAAAGTATAGATGCCAAAATGCATACTGACGTAATCAATCTCTAGCTAAATTGTTTGAGTAACTATCACTTGATCATTTAATATTTATAATATTTAAATGATGTAAGAAAAACAACATCAGAAAAAAGCCACAAAGCAAGCTAACAAACATAACCTCTGGGACTATCTTGCCCAGTCTTTAAATATATAAACCCTAGGATAGTATTCCTATATAGAAATGAGGTGACAGGCATAGCATGTTTTAATTCAAGTATTTTACAATGTAAAAGTGTGAAAAATGTCTAACCTGATCTGCAATTGCTTGGATAACCTTGAATAATAAATTAGCAAAGTTCATACCCAAGGTTATTAAAACTGTGACATGCACACGCTGTATATTGGCTGTTCTCGCTTTTTCTCTGCCCTAATATTGAGACAATGCCCATCCTGTGCTCATAATGGTGGTATCTGAACACCTATAGAAAAAAAATCACATAAAATCAGCAATAATCTAAATTTGCAGTTGATAGTTGGTTCTTTCCTCAATTTCTCTCCCTTTTTCAATGTCAGTGTTGAACTTTCAATGCCTTAGTCTGCCATTCAGTGTAAACCAATACTCTCATTACCTCAATGGGAGTCACCTAGGTGTCTCTGTGCTGAATCAGGTACCTATATAACTGCTTCAAGAAACTCAGCTCAAACCTGAATAAATGTATCTAAAGCAGCTCTGGTAAAATTTCTCTCATGTTTACATTAAAACTGATTCTGAAGTAAGTGTCTTTTACATGGAAAAATCAGGTGTTTGTTTGTTTTTTAATAAAAACAGAGTATACCCAAATAGAAATTACCCACTAAGCCTATAGCAATAAGTATTCTCACATAAACACACAAATCTCCAGAGAGCATGAAAGGAAAAGATGTCTTAAAAATTATGGTGATTTAATTTTATTTTGCCCTAGAATGACATTCTCCTGAGTATTTGTGAAAATGAAGATGAATATGCAGGGATACATTTGGTTGATTTCGCGCCAGATGGCCAGTTGCAGAGGCTGAACTAAGCTGAACTGATTGATTCGTTTTTGCCATATTGCATGCTGGCATTTACCAGAGCTCACATCATTCAAACACTAACATTTTTGGTGTATTTTCATTTTTTTTAAGTTTCTTAGGATGACCTCTGTTTTCATAATAGGTTCCCCCCCCCACCCTTTACTTCCCTTTACTCAAGGAAACCACTCATTTCCTATTCAGTAATAGAAGTACTGATCATTTAGATAAAGACAAAAATAAGAAAATGTAGGGGACAATGTCCACTCCAGTGTATTTCCAGTGAAGTTTGAATCCCTCCTTATGAGTACAACTAAGCAACTGAGCTTGGAAGTCTACAAATTGTGTTAACATGGAATTCTTAAAATAGTAGGATAAAATGAAACAACTTTTACCTTTTGGGTCACAGAGGCAGTCAGTTGAGTGTTTCATTGCATTTATGGAAAAGTCCCATAAAATCTAATAGAGGTGCAATCAATAGGAGTCTATAGAAATATTTTCAGAAGCTTATGGTGATTAATAGAAAAAGTTAAGTATGCTAAAAGATTCTGTAATAAAGAGTATCTCAGTTGTAGGACATAGTATATGAATGTGTATACAGTGGCAGAATATATACCTAAAAGCAGATTTTTATTATAGACCTATATAGGATGATTTGGAAATGAACTATACAAACATTATTTTTCTATTTATTTCTATAGAGTTTTGAGTAATAGGAATTAAACCTACAGGGTTGTATTAATCCTGCATGATTTTGCCATGAAGGTGACATTTTATAAAAATTGCTCACAAAAATAAATATGTAAGTTAATAAAAATTATCCTAGAATTTAATAGAGCTATCTTTTCTAATGAATTTTAAACCTGCCCACAGGTTTAAAACACAGAAGTAGCTAGGTTTAATAATTCTATAGTAGAAAAGTTATTTTCTATTAAATTCTCTCGGTATGTTCCATAAAGGGAATATGCATGTAATTGTACTTCAAAAGAATATTTGCACTTATTTCTGAGGTATTATGCTTTCCACATTTTGCCAAATAATAATGTTAAATAAAATACTATTGATTGTCTACATTAGAATACACCTTTTTTTTTTAAAGCAAATTCCCTATTGATTTGATACCTTAGAAAGTGATGGCATGATTAGGGTCAAGTGCAAGCAACACAGTGACAAGATTTTATGCCATGCGCTTCTGCTTTAAGGAAATCACCACCATCAGTTGATTAGCAAGAGAAATCTGGATCATAATGTTTGCCAGAGAAAAGCATACCGAATGAAATCCTGGCCCCATGGACGTCAATAGGAGATTTGCTAATGACTTCAAAGGTACCAGGTACCCCACCCCACAGGGTCAAAGCCTGGTTCTGCTGAGGTCAGTGAGGATTTTAAGGCTGCTGGTAACTTAGGATTTGACTTATACATAGGGTTGTCTAATTTATCAGATGTTGTAAACTCCACATAATGCTTTATGTGGCTGATCTTTCTGTGGCCTGAGTAGCTGGGCTGAGTGACTGGCAGCTGCTCTAGTGAAGGTGGGCGGCCTAAAGGATTATTCCCCAAAGATATCCCAGTTCATTGGCTGCAGAAGGCCACGTGGCTCCTTTGACAGCCATGCTTATGCACCTATGCAGGAGAGGAAACGAGTATCCTGTCTCTACCCTTGCCTTCCCAGGATCTTTTATGCATCCTCTGGGGGACCCCCTGTCATTCCCCCCCTCCCCTTCCACAGCAGAACAACATCATTGGAGTCAGCACAAAGGTGGGAGCAGTGTCTGCCCTTGTGTGTTAATTTTCTAAAATAAATGCTTCTGTTCTCTCTCAAAAAATGCAAACTCTCAGCTGCCTGGAGTCACAAGCAAGCCACTATACTTATACAATAGGGAAACATCTCGGAGTTAGGGTTTATCAGAGCTTCAGCTGCATAAGAGATCAAAAAGGCAGTAGCATGCCATTTAAAGGAATATTTAAGGAACTGTTACCTAGACCCTCTGAACTCATGCATTTTCACCTAGCTTTTCAGACAGTTATTTTACCAAACAGCCAATGAAAAAGGACAGAGCACTGAAGCATTCCTAACATTTGTCCCACGCCCTTCCCTGAAGAAAAATCTTGTTTAAAAACTGATGGTGAGGTTCACACAAATTTCACCTTTTCTTAACAGCCCAAGCACATCTTTGTTACCTATAACAGTTCTGTAAGTCAAACAGAGCAGTCAGAAACTCAGGATTGAAAGAGATTAAAAAGGGTGAACCTACAGTACTGTATTGACCTAGGTCCTCACATTAACCTGATCTGATCCTGTAATTACTATGAATAGAATAGGGCTTACAGTCCTCCTTAATAACACCCCATGCTTTTTATTCTATAAAGAGTTTTCCTATTCATGTGGCCTCTTCTTTTCAGATTTACAGATTTGTAGGAAGAAGGCATGCATGCAGTTTTTCTGGCACTGCAGGGGCGAGCATTAATGACAGTATATTTGGAAGTGCAGCTACAACATTTATTTATTTTAAAGAATTCCTTTAATTTTTAAAGGTTTTTACAGTCCTGTTCATAGTCTTTCTGTTATGAAGACGAAGAAGTCTTAAAGTACAAATCCTTTTTTTCAAATATTAAGGACCTATTTTCAAACTGATTCATGTAGTTTCCTCATGAGTTAGGACTTTTATTAATATCCAATATCACTCTATTTTTGCCTTTACTTTTTTTTTTACATGGGTTCAGAAAACTAGCATAGCACCATAATCTAGGGACAATGATATATACACAAAATGATCATGGGTGTGAGTGATATATGATGCTATAATTAATAAGTGGTATTTTCTCTGAATTTAGAAAAACATCTGCAGCCCACTGATAAGGTACATTATGAGAATAAAATCAAGGCTGATCATTAATAATTGTAATTTGGTGTGATCAAGAATAGTGACACAATCATTTGATTCCTTGAAATGAGCTAAAGTATCTGAGTAGACCACTAGGTTAAAAATGAAGAAGGGATGCAGGTTATGATGGAGACAGTATTATTTGTTGTGCTACAAGTGGTGAAGAAAGTAGAAATGGTGCGTACAATTTTTACATAAGAATATTGTGTAGCGTAAGAATATTGCTATTGAGTAATAGCATAATAATATTATCTAGGTGGGACAACAAAATCAAATCAAAACACATTTTGGCTTAGAAATGGAAAGTATAGGTGGGAATAGTTTTCATGGGGGAATAAATTAAGAAATTGTATAAAATTTATATGACTTAATTTAAGGTGAGGCCAGGGGTTTATGCAGAACATACATAACCATATTTTACCATAAATATTGTCTGTTTATAATCTCTTCATTCCCAATTTCTTTGTTTTGGAAAAAAATATGCTTTAGCTTTCATTTTTATCCCTTGAATGTATTTTAGATTAAAGAACTAAATGTATTTAAGGTTTTTAATTTTTTTTGGTTGTAGAACAAGCTAAAATGCAGTGATACTGTAATTATTATGAGAAGATGGAGCTGGCATAATTTTATTTTCTCTTAATACTTCTGTCTACAGCAATTAATACATCTACATATCATTTAGTGCTGGACATTTATTTTAAAATCTTTTATTATAATTTCTGAGCTTTCAGAAGAGAGGCATCATTATGCTTGTCATTTTCAAAATGTAATGGAACTGGGTCAGTTTCCTCATGAATTAGGACTCTTATCAATCTGATTAGTCTATCAGAAACGTTGCATTTTTCCAAGTGTAGGAACTTTCTATACAAGGCTTTTAAGGAATAAGAATTTAGACTCATACAAGCCACGACATTGCTGAAAGGAAACCTTTCCATTGATCTTCGTGTGAAAGCCATTGCTTTAAAATATTACCAATAAACCTACTTTAACAAAATGTTATTCACTATTGCTGCAGCTGTCATAATTTCAGGACATTAGTACGTGTGGAATGACACTATATAAAATTTCTTTTGTCTCTTTCCTTGATTTTGTGTTAATAAGGCCTTGTTGTTCAATTGATTACTTTGAGCACAGAGCTGCTGCTTTAGGTATTAATGGCAAAACCCCCATTGTCTCCAGGATTTAAGCCATTCATGTTTTCTTTTCTTTCTTTTTTAATTCAGTATATTTTGCTGTGTTTTTAAAATCTGACTGGAAAGACTTCCTCCCCTGCACCCCCCTCCCCACTTACATCTTTATATGAGATGTTTTACCTTTAAAATGAAAAAGGATTTGGAAACAGTAGGACAGTTTTGATCTATGGGATTAAAAAGAATCAGAACTGAAAATGGATTCACATCATCTTCTTTTTGGGCACCTAGCAGATGGGGGAGGGGAAGGAGAGAAAAAATAACAGCTGATTTAATGTAAGTGGGTTGAATTCCCTCTCCTGGTGGGCCTTTCAACCCTTTAGTTTCTGTTCTTACCATCACTGTGTGAATATAATTTTTTTCATATCATTTTTGTTAAAAGGAATTTACTATGAAAGCCTACAAAAGCAGCCTACAATCAGATTAGGCTTCTTCCATAAAAATTTTGATGGGCTTGGGTCAGTATCACACCTCTATTCAGCTGACATAATTTGACTAGGCTATGTAATAAGGAAATTGTACATGAACGAGAGAGGGCATTATGGTCATTAGGGCTACAGAGGATTTCATTTGTGAAACTCAAAAGGGCAACAATGACAATAATGTGAAACCATGTTATTGGAAAAGGCTGAAAGAGCTCAGCATATCTTTAGGGTCATAATTGGCAGGTACCTATTCTTCATCCCAAGCTGGAGGGAGCTAGAGCTTGATAGTGGTAGGAAAAATGCAATAAAATGAAATATACAGTAGTCGTTTGTTGCCTTGGGATATTATGTTTTTCAAAAAGTAGCAGTGTTGTCTGATGGGTAGAGGATACTATTAGGAGTCTGGGTTTCCTTGCTCCAGACCTAGGTTGAACTTTTGTGAACTTGGACAAATTTCCCTATTTCTCAGTTTAACTCTCTGTAAAATGGGTGCAATAAAACCTATTTTAGAGAAATTGATGAGGAGAGTTAGGCAAATAATGATCTTTAAAAGTCTGGCCTTTTGTCTCACTTTACCTTCCTTATTTGTTAAGGTGGGTATACTATCATTTTCCAGTTTGCAGTTAACTATAAGTATTTATTCAAGATTCTTAGAGAAGAAATTTGCTTGTGGGATGTAGTCTTTGCACTATGTATACTTGCAGTTTTATAAATTGTTATGTTAGCATAGCAAAATTGCAACAGAATAGAAACAAATCCAAATTAGTATTTTCAAATATTTGTTCATTATTCTTCCCCCAAAAGAGGTTTGAATTTCTCTTGGCATTAACTTTTTTAGTAAATGGCAATGTGGAATTATAATCTAGATAGTCAAACGAATCAGTGTGTGGTGATATGTAAGATACAAGCTGTTGTTTTCTCATGAAACCTAACTGTTATTGCAGTTGCAAGTTGTCTGCCATTTTATTGGTTTTGAAAAATTTGGAAGTACCCCAGAATTGTAACTGTTGTCTTTGTAAACTTTCCTTAAAAAAATTCTCTCTTATCAATATTTCTTTAAACTACAGTAAAACACACCAAGCAGCAATATACTCAAGCCAGCCTCTGAAAACTGGAAAGAAAATTACAAAGGAGACGGACTACAAGAAAAAGAATGAGGGAAAGGTTCTAAACGTTATAATTATTTATCACTTAACAGATTTAAAATAAATGTCTTATTTCTTAATAGCACTGATAAGAGCATGTTAGATTTTAATGGACACCTCATAGCCAGACACCCAATTTTTATATTCCATTTGGTGAAATAAAAATACAAAAAAGTCTGATGTAATTGGGATTAAAAAACTGAATTATTAATTGATTTATAAACAGCAAGACATTCCTTTTTCTATAAAGGTCATAATTCCAATAGAAATTTGATTTGAAAAATATTTTGTTTACCATTTAATATTTTAATTATTCTGCTACAGTCCTCTTGCTGGTGTTCACTAACCATCCTATGATCCTCAGAAAAAGTGACATTGCTTTCCCAAAGCAAGAACATTTTTCTATACATGTTTTATACACGTGTTTGGAAGCATGTGTACATACAAATATACATATGCATGCACCAACCAGTGGTATCCACAAGTTTACAATTACAGAGCAGAGTCCTGTGGTTTTCATTTGTGAAAAAATTCTGCTTCCAGGAAGTTAGAATATCACATCTATTATATCTATGCAAGCAGAAGATTCATTTTGTTACAATTTTTTGACATTATGACTTCTATTATACAAAGCAGCATTCCTATATTTTATACCTCAAACTGGTTTAGAAAATCACTGTATCACAGCACATATTTTTCCTGAAACCTTATGTACAGGTCATAAGAATATTGTAGTGGAGCAGGCTTATATGATAATAGCAACATAACGACCAAAATTACATAGGCAAAGTAGATTTTATGAACTTATGTAGTATGAAATCCATAACATTTATGAACTTTTCCCCCCATCTAAATGGACTGAAAGTATCATTAAATACAGAGAATTATATTTTTTTAAAGGTAAATGTGTATGCATGTGCATGCGCACATGCGCATGCACACACATACAGATGAATATTCATTTGTATTGCATTTGAAGCCTAAGAAAGAAAGAATAATGCAATATTTACTTTTAAAGCTATTTCTCTTTGTAAGAAAGGCTTCATTTTACTGTTACAGTTCTTTTTCTGCCAGCCCTGTGGTAACATCCTGGTACAACAACTAAAGATTTTTCATTCAAGACTCTCTCCTAAGCAGTTTGATAGGTGACTGCAGTGAAGAAAACCTTCTCAGGGCCAAGGTCAGAGCTTTTAGATACTATATTTACACATGATTTTCCTACATATTCCTGAAAGTGATAGGTAGTCAGATTCTGTTGTCCACACCCAATTTTTAATGCACAATTTAGGTGTTTTTAATGGGTGTCTTAACTGAGACAGCACTTGGTTTAGATGCATAACTTTCTGATATGTTTCTGTGGAGGAGAGAAAAATGTATATCAGGTTACCACAGGAATGGATGAGGTGTCTGATTTCTGTCCGTACCAAGTTCATTGCGCAGAATCACAGACAAAGCACCTTTTTCTTGTGTTTGGCTATCTAAATTCTGTCTATTGCAGGTAGGTTACGTCGCTGCTTTGCTAGCAGTATGCAGTATATCCTATGGAATGGTTTTCAGACGAGGTTTACAATTATAAAGCATAATAGGACTGGATTAATAAACCATCGCTGATGGTAACAGATTAAAAAAGAAAGAAGAGAGACTAATATACTTTATAAATATACCTTGTTTATATAGGACCTTTAATCCCCTTTTTTCAACCATCACAATTGGCATATCTTCATTTTTTCGCTTTGACGTGAAAAACTATTAAGCAAATCTTGAAGGTTACAAAGATTGTGTTGGCTATAATATGAAATGGGAACATTAATATTGACCTGCTTTTAAACCTGAGAATCTCCTGAACCTTTACCATTCATTTACTAGTACTACTGTTCCTAGTTGAGTGCAGGGTATTTTGTTGGAAATGTCTTACTCTGAAATTGTGCATTTAATTCCAGTCAGATTATAAACTTTTTATTATACAACTAAGAATAAAATATTAAATCTCCATAATGATAATAGTGAACATAAGGCCAGGACAGTTTTTATAATAAAAGAAAGAGGAGTGGTTACAGCCTTGTGACTCCTGTGAGCATGGAAGGCACTAGACATAGCAGAACTGCCACGGCTTTACTGCAAAGGAGTGAACAATCTGGAGAGAATCTATGCTTTTGACTGATACAGAGTTTGAATCCATGGTGTGTGTCTTTAGACAGTTCTATAATGAGTTTGTGGAGTATGATTGGATAGATTTGGGGAGTGCCAGATGATCTATGTCTACACCAGGCCACAGGCTAATGCATCCATATAATGGATACCCTAGTAGTGGCTGTGAAATGGCTCTTCCACACTGTGTTGCTACCAGTTTGTGGGTGAAAAAATCCTTCACCCAGCTTCTGTGATTTTTTTTTTTTTTGCAGAGCTTGCATCTAGGGGATTGTCAAGATGGTGAATATAGGTCTATTCTTACCCTCCTTACACATTTAAGCCAGTGGGAGTTTTTCCTGGATTTTGATTATTTCGTTTGGTTCTGCCTACTGTGTAGTTTTGCTTTATAAAACTCTAGTGAGTATGGGGTGAAAGGATTATAAGAAGGTGGCAAGGTGTGCACTAAAATCCAAACCCTGGCTGAAAGGATTGTTTGCCAATCTCATTCCATCTGCACAGCATCCATTTGTCCTCAGTGGGAGATGATAGTGGTGTGCAGCCTTGTGCATATATGTTACAAGTGTATTTTGAGGAAATAGATTGCTACAACATGGATTCTTATCCTAAGTGTTTAAAGAGAACAAAAAAGATACGCCCTGGGTAATGTTTTCTGATTTCCCCTCACCCCCATCCCCAATCCTACCTACTCATTCTCTTATCACAGTTGTGTTAGTCCCCTAGAAGCTTTCCTGTTGACATGGACATGGTGGAAGAACAGAATTCAGGTTCCAGTGGTGAAGTTCAAATGATTGCCTGGAGCAAAGAGAGGTTAAGTCCTGTTCATTCGGAGAGTATCTTCCTGTTGACCACTTTGCTCTCACATTTTTGCCCTTGTGCAAAATATTCCACATATAGTAATGTATGTGGCTCCTAGAAGCTTAAAAGCTGAATCCCTTTAATTTTTCATTTCAATGGGTTTTATTAGCAAATACAGGAGAATCTAAATCTGTCAGTTGGATGAAATCATAGTATGTTCAAAAAAGGTAAATTGTCACCATATGAATTGCAGCAAGTTATTGCAGGCCCACAGGCTAAAATGTTTAAATACACATGTCTAAAATTGTATCTCTCTATAAATTATTAGATATTTACCATTAAAGTGAGAGATTTTGAAAATCAGCACTTCCAAGAATGTGGTCAACAGTTAAGTTCTCCTCTGTGAAACAAACTTGGATTCAGGGGATGTTGATCAAAAGTTTACCCATCACTGAGGAAGTATGTTAAAGGAGCTTCAGTGAAATGGTAGTATGTTTCTAATCCAGAAATGTTTTAGAATGCACTCTTAGTTTCAGTCATGACACTCTGAGTAGCTGTTTAAATTAGGATTCACTATATGGAAACTGGGAAAATAATGAAATGGGATTAGAAGTAGATTTGTGCAAAACTGATCATTTTAGTTTTGTGAAAATTGAAATATAATTTCAACATAATTTAGTGTCTCTTCAACATTTTGTGTTACTCGCAGCTTCAACAATGCAGCATTTCCAGGTCAGCAATGCAAAAATATGAAACGTGAACATTTCTATAGAGAAAGCTACTTGATTTAACACATTTTTTATTTTTTCTTATTTTCAGTGGGAAAATATGGCCTAGTTTTTTGCTTAAAATGTGCTGAACTTAGCACTTTAAAATTTTCCATTAAAATGGGCCTGTTTTCAAGTGCAAAATGAAATCCTTTGAATTTTAAGTAGATTTTTATTTCATTGCAAATTTTGCTTACCTCTAAATGCAAGGCTTTGTACATCCCCAACAGACATTTCCTAATTATGTCTTCTTTACTGTCAGTGGAAGAGCCTGATCCTGCAACCCATTACTAATATGAATAATCCTATAGAAGTTATTAAAAAAAAAATCACCCTCAAGATTGGACCCTGAACTAATAATAAAATAAAAGGCAGTAGGAGAAAACTGGGAACTTGTGAAATCTCAATTTGTTTCGTTGCCATTAAGAACCAAGAGTAAATGGAAACAGCAGCCATGCTTATTTTATCAGACAAACCTTTTGAAGCTTAGCACCTTTGTCTGTTATCTGAGCACATCTCATTGCTAAAAAAGGGTTGTGCTATAAGAAGACCTGACTTTTGGCATCAACGGGTTAAATATTTTAGTAATCAAGGGAAGCAATCCTTATCCTACCACATTTTAAATGCAACTGTACATTAACAATGTATGGTCGGAAACAGTATTTGCTTGCTTGAAATGCTATTTATTTGCTCGTTTGATTGCTATATATATTTTAATAATGCAAGAAAATGTGCCAAAATGTAATTTTAAAAGGTACATTTGGAGTTTATTTTTAGAAAAAGAAATTAAATATTTGTTTAGGATCTAGATGCATTTAGGTTTGAATTATCTATACCTATCTGCTGTAATCGGCTAGTAATCGTAAACAGTGTGATGGGCCTTGGGTATTAACACTGAGAACAGCATTGAATGTTCATATTGTACATTGGGTTAGGGATTTGTTTTGTGATGATCACCCTACCTGATTTGAAGATTGTATGACAAGACACTATTAAAGTAAGGGCAAAGAATTCAATTTCTTGATGTCATTTTTCTTGGCCTGGTTTTGAAAATAGGTCGCTGTATGTTATCTGGATTTGTATATTATAGTAGCACCTGTGAGCATTACTGTAGTTAAGGGTCTATCCCTGTTTTCATTATAAACCTCTATTTTCAGCCATTTATAGACTGTAACTTGACCATATAAATAAGCTCCTATCTAAATGGTGCCATGTTAGGTCTCTTCCAAGGTGCACATTTTTATGCTGCAAATCTTTTTCAACAGAAATAAGTTCAGCCATTTTTGCAAGAGTGAAAATGAAAAACAGTTTCAGCTACAATTGTACATTGATAAGAAAGATCCTTTAGGTAAAGTCCATTAGACTATGCTGTTTATCTTTTAATTAAAAAGATATCTAAAATGGCTAAATTTTTAATGCAAGTATTAATAAGAACTTGGATAGCTAGAATGTTGAATGCTGGTTACATGCAAATTCACATTAATATTTTGCCTTTATACTAGGGGCTGATATAAGTAAGGAAGCTCTGTTAGGGTCAAAAATACACTGTTTGAAAAAGAATGCCAATAGATCACACAAGCCTCTACAGTAAGTGTACCCTGATACACCATTTTCAAAGCTATAATTTCTTGAAATGCAGAATAACCTTTCTGAAGGACCCAGCATCACTTTATGGCTTGAAAATTTAAAATATTGTGTAAATACATATTTGCAGGACAGAATCTGCACTACTATGTGCATTTAAATTTGTTTAATTACCTGTGTGTGCTCCTAAATGATTTACCACAGTATTTCCAAAGTAGCTACTAAAGTATGTTGCATCAGCTCCCTTTTATTTTTAATAGTGACAAGCAAGTAAATAGAAATTAAACAAAACAAAATTAAATAAAAAAAATCAAAACAAAGATAATGAAATGCAAAGAAAATACATTCCAGTGATGCTAAGAGATTGACTTAAGCCTGAATATGCAAAGAAATTCAGGGTTAATGCTGCGTTACTTCATTTGGAAGTCAACCCCATGTCTGCTTATTTCAGAGGTCTTCAAATGTAGAGATCATACATATATATGCTGCAACAGGAAGGCATTGTGGGATGAGTTGAGGATGATTTTTTAAATAGCTAAACAAAACCTCTTTATCCTTTTGGGGGCCTTGGTCAGCATTATATGATGTAGTTTGGCTGTATAATTCAATGTAGCAAGAAAGAGTTGGAAATAGAGATGAAGTTTCATTAAGAAGAAAACACCTGAAATGACAGGTTCATTTCTAATTTGGCTAAAAAATGTTACTCCATAGTTTTACTTTTACCTGCTGCTTGGTATAGATGGGTTTGCCAAAATCCCCCCAGTCCCTGGAAAAGCCAACAGTTTGCCAGATAAATGGGTTTAGACTTAATTTTAATGGAAGTGAAACACAGTCGATAGAGGCAAATTAAAACCATATAATTTTGTAATCTTAGTTTAGCTATAATTGCGGCAATAAAACAGTGGAAAGAATAATTGTGAAACATATGTTTGTGAGTGACATTATCTAGGTGACTTCTCCTTTATGGCAATGTGCTGTCCTATTTGTCTCCCCCTCCGTATGTATTGGAATGACAAACCTGCAAGCCTGGAGTTAATGCTGATTGCAGCAGCTGCTTACACATGGAGTCTCCATAGCAACTGTGGAGGTTGCCATGCAACCATATTCTTTTAGGGACAGTGAAAATGCCCAAAGGCTTACTAAAAATACATGGAAAAAAAATCTTAAATTTTCTTACTACTTTTAATGGTTATAAGGAACTGTGCTACCAGTTGAAAGCAGAGGTCAAGCAAATAAAAACCCAGCCCTGACCTTTCAAAAATTGCTTGCCATTGCTTGAAATCTCAAGCTTTATTCGCAAAGATGACTTCTGATCGATTGTAAAATTGGTAGCTTATGCTAGGCAGTCCTTGCAGACTGCAAGATGCAGTGCTGTGCTATTGGTATTCCTGTGGGGTTAAAGGTCAGCTGAGAGTCATCAATGCAATATTGATCAGTGGAGCTGAAAAATGCCCATGTTTACACATTCTAACTGCTTAGGGCTGCATACTGAGCCCTAAGCAGACTAATGCAGCCTCGGTGCGTGCTATGGAACAAACCATTCTATCAGCAAATGTGACATCACTTCAGTCAGCTCAGCTGTTTCTGCAGTTTTCTATAAATAGCTAGATAAAAAATTGAAGGCTGCTTGCAGAGAATTCAGCCAGCCAATCTAAACGTAAGCATATAAGACAGGTCGGGGTTTTCTTACCCTACTGATAGGCAGTAAATTCTGCCTCTTAGCTATGTAGGGTGTAACTGTGAATTCTAACCATGAATTCTAACCATATGAATGGAAAGTGTGTCTGGAAATGTTGGAAATACAGGTTTGAATTACGGGGAAACTCGGGGGGGGGGGCTGAGCCCCCCCATAAAAGACGACAGTCCCCCTGTAAGATTTGAAAATCATAACCTGGGGGGTTTTGCAGACCCCTCCAAGAGTCAAAGTGTAATTGAACCTGGCTTATATATGTACCTATTTGACTTAAATCACCATTTAGCATCTATGTAAAAATGAAAATGTGAAAATGTGATAAATTAGCAATTGCTAAATGTAGAAGTAAGGGGTTCCCTTATATTATTAAGTATGCAGGACTGGCCACTGCACTGACACAGTATGCTCCATCCATTCAATATGGGCCCAATTCTGCAAGTGTTTTACATGTACACAATAAGTGCTTATTAAAATATTCCAAAGTAGGCCAGCCTGCTTCAGTTAAACACGCTCTT
>NW_005841923.1:925679-929041 GCF_000455745.1 Alligator sinensis
TTCCCAGGAGTAAAGGCTTCAGAAGTGGTCTCGGGTTGCAACAGAAAGAGAGGGCTTTAAGGAAGTAGTTAAAAAAGCAATGGAGAGGTTTGTTAATAAACACACTTTTGGTTTTACCGGGGTGTAGGTTGTAGCCATGTTGGTCTAAGGACGTAGACAAACAAGGTTCTTTGGGTGAATCTGATAACTTTTATTAGACCAACTTAAATAGCTGGAAAAAAAATAATTAAGCAAGCTTTTCGGTTTTACCTGCATTCCAGATTGCCTCTCCCTATTGCCCAATTGTCCAAATCAGTGAATAAAATAAAAAAGTGACCCATATGATTGGTAAACAATTTCTTGTTTCCTAAATATTTTTTTATCCTTGATTTTTTTTTTTTTTAATTTTTTGGAAAGTAGTATACTATTCAAAAACCTGAAGCATAAATGTGCATCTGTAAATGGTCATAGCTTTTGGGATCATAAGAGTATTCTTGAAAAGCAAAAATATGTCATGGTTGAGACTGGATTCACACAAGAGTATCCAAAATACACAAAAAGCAAAGATGGTGATGGGCTTGTATCTTGATTGCTATTCACTTAAAACTAGTATACCTAGCCTCCAGTGTACTGTATTCCTACTGCAAAAATTATCTAGTAGTATAGAAGAGGAAACCTAATCATATAGAAGAGAAGCTGTCGTACATTGGAAAGACCCTAGCTATTTAATAATTATTTGGTAAAAGAGACCTGAAAGGTCCATTTTTTCCAGTTTTGACAGTACTATAAGCATTTTGCAATACAGTTAATATAAAAGGTGATTGCACTCCATTTTGTGGCAAAATTATACAACATAACTTAAGCGTTACACTTTCTCTTTTAGCTTATATAAAAAAGCAAAAGTAAATATGCGGTGTTTTCGCTGATAAACATATTTCTAAAAAAAATCATGTTTTCATTGCAGATAAGACCACATGAAATGGTTGTTGCGATGAATAGGAACTCCCTGCATTCTAGCTTAGTCTCTTCATGGTAGACAGTACAGCTGGCACTTACTGAATATTTAAAAGCTAGACAATTGATTTTATTATCTTTGCCTGATCTTAAACCAAAGCCTTCTGGGGGCAGCAGGCTTGACTCTGCATTCGGTGACCTTTTCAAAATCACAAATTGAAAATACAAGTGGATTACTCAAATCTGTGAATCCAGAGCTTGATCTCACTCCTGTTGTAGTCAGTGATTTCAGTGGAAGCAAGATCAAAACTTAGAAGCTGAGTACTACAGTATTTACTTGGCTCTTAATCAGGCAAAACTCCATTTGACTTTGAGTTAGAGTCTGGACACAACGTGTTTATATCATCGTATCCTTTCTTTACACTGGTATAAAACAGATTAGACACACGGCATGCAGTGCTACACTGGGATAGCTCACTCAAATCCGGGGTAAAGTTACACCATGAAAAACCAGCAGTAAAATACACTGAAGTTAAATGTTAAGTTACACCTGTGTTCATATATGTGTCCTTAAGATTTAATTCCCTAGCATTCCCCGTGTATGCCACTCCCCTATGGTGGGCAACAGTCATGTTTGAATGATATATTTAATATAGATATAATATATTTAAAAGTTAGTGCATTTGATTTCTGTATGACTAGGAGCATAGAGTATGTGTAATCAGCAAATGTGATAAGCCTTTTCATGTTTCTAATGCAACACTGGTTTCTCAGTGTCAGCACACAACATGTTAATAAAATAAAACTGCCCTTTAATATTGAATAATTGTTCTGTGTTTATTTTTGCCACTTAAAAAACAAGTTCAAGACCTATCTTGGCATTAAAATGATTAACAATCCAAACTTGAGCACTTTTTTGTCAATGAGATGAAGCATTTTTTAAAATTCTTATTTCACTAATGTGTTTGTGTTTTCCTTATGTATCTCAGGGCACAATGCCCAGTGGAAAGCTAACTTAAAAAAATCTTTGTAAACTCTTTCATGACAGCGAACCATTAAATCTCCTGAGTAATGTACGGAAAAGCTGGATCATGCATAGATTACTCTTTACCCAGGATGCACTGCTGCCTGCAAGATTCTGAATAGAGAGACACACCTGCTAGCTAACTGATAACACTCTGGGGTCATTTCATTGAAGAAACTGTCAGCCAGTAGGTATTTAAATAAAGCCACAGATGAATTCATGACCTGCACTACTGAGACTAAAAAGGTGTTAAAGCAGAAAGAGAATGTAGATAAATGCACATTCCTTTGTATCATAACAAAACTTTTACATGTAAATCAGCTGAATAGGAGAGAATAGGGAAGAATGTGTTTCCGTGTACAGTAGAAACAAGTTAGATTGTTCAGCTGCACATTTGGCTATCAGCCAAAGCAGTCGTGTGCCATGCTTGTTTGCCTACCAGTGCTGCTTAGATTGGCAAATGCCCATGCAGTTTGAAGAGGGCAGGCATATGACTGGATGCCTGCCAGTAAGTGTGTGGGATTGATGCCACTGCTGGACTCCATAGCCTGGTAGGAATGAGGAATACAAAGGCATTCAATAATCTGAATGTCCCTTTGCTTCAAGAGAGTGGTGCCAGGCAGCATTTAATGAGAGATTGCTTTGTTACAAAGTCCTCAACATCAAGTGGGCTGGTGAGCTCATTAACCTGACTGCAGCAAATAAAAAAGGCACACTCAGAAGACTCCCATGATAGCATACTCAATGGTGTAAGAGCCCTTTTGCTTTCTTTATGGTGATCCATTAGCAAGCAGCAGTGTAAACACCATAAAGCAAGCCAGTTTTCTGATTGTTCAACTAAAGTCTGCTTTCCCTTGGGGATTATGCCACCAGTTGATGTAGGTTTTTTCCTTTAACATTGTTATCTATTACATAATGACCTTCTATGCAATGAAGGATTTCCAGGTTCTTCACAGGAGCGTGACTGCCGTTAAGAAAACAACTAACAATTCCTATCTTTGAGAGAAGGCAATGGTAGGGCACATCAGAAAGCAAATAAACTACAACGTGGAGTGATCCCAAGGGGACTGGAAATATGATTATGCTTATATTTATACAAGTTCAGCCAGAATGTATGAAAATAGTACATATCTTGCCTGTATTGCCTTGTTCATGTTTACATGGGACTTTATATTTATAGAGAAGATAGCCTACCCTGCACTTACATAACTTGGTTCTTGGTATCTTTCTGTGAATACTGTTTGCCCTCAGGAAAATGTATTAGTAAGCAGTGCTTCCAAAATGAGTGCCTGTTATGTCTCTATTTGGAACACATTGTTTGCTGATTTGATAATCTCAGAAGAAAAGATTGAAACACATCTCTTAGGAATTTCACATGTTAAAACACTGGACCAAATATTCCTGC
>NW_005841923.1:929072-955224 GCF_000455745.1 Alligator sinensis
GGTTATATTTTTTTAAAAAAACAGATTAAAACAAATGAGCAGTGAAGTTTTATTATGTAAGTTGCTTCAATAGTAAAGAACTAATACCTCTACATATGACTCACCCCCTCTCCAAAGCACAAGTTTTCACAAGACAAACCAGGAAGTTCTGGAATATGATGATAACGTATTTTGTTATGCTTTGAGTGACTGCTTTGAGTTCAGTACAAGTTAATAGTAATGACTTTGATGATTTGGTTGTTTACTCAAGGCCCCATTACACAAGCATCTACATACCACAAAATAAAAAAAAATCCCATAAGGCACTAATATCTTTTTCAGTAAAATTGCATTTCAGTTACAGTTTTGAAATAAGTGTTGGCCTTCCAGTCTCTGTATGATTTAGTTATTTAACAACACAGAATTCCTTAAGTGATCTTCAAGGTGTTGCTATCACTCATACCTGATTACAAGGTCAATTTAAAGTCCAGGAGTAGTAGCTATTACGCAAGCATTAGTATTTGAAAATATTAAAGGCAGATGAAATAATGAGGAAGTGTGTAAGATACTGTCTCCATTAGTTAGGCAAAAGATTATGGGGTGGGAGGGGCAAGGAAATTGACTGATAATGCCTTGTGTCCATAACACTTCTACAGGTCTTCACGTTCAAATATGAGAACCAACTCTTTATTTTTATTTTTATTCTTACAAGCACTGTTTTCATTGATTTGTTGAAAAAATGTCAGTTGCTGAAATCCAAATAAACTGTTGCAGAAATCTAAAGTGGGTTCCCTTTTACTGTGGAGATAAAACACTAAGTGCACTAGCTCAGGCTGCTAGAAGGCTAGGGACAGACATTTAAAAAGCCTAAGCCTGAAATGATTCAATCTTTGCAGGTTAGTTTAACCTGGCTAGGCTAAATCAGTTTTGTAACCAGACAGACATCCCAGACATGCAGGATCATGCCTGCAGTGGCTCTGACTAGAAGCTGGGGGGCACTAGAGCAGCCCTCCCTTCCTTCCACAGTACTGAGCTGGGGGGGAGGCGTGGCCAGGCAGGATGCTTTGATTAGCCCAGCAGGGAATTGATAAGTGTTTGTCACCCCTAACTCAGTGTTTATCACCCCATTAAGAAAACAACAGAGGGACATTACCAGCTACCTGCTGATGCTATGCATTGATTTAGCAAGGCCATAGCCAGCGTGTGGTCTGCTACCTAATACAGTCAAACACCTCTGGGCAAGGCAGAGGGGAGGGGGGAATTCCTTCTTAGCAGGGAGTGGTGAGGGGAGGAGGGAAGCAGCCCACAGTCTCTGGAGCGCCAGCCAGGGAGCAGAGGGGAGGGGCCAGCCCTGCTATGGAGCAAAAAGCTCTGCCCAGCCCAGAGAGCATGCTGGGATGCTGGGGGAATCTGATTTATTTTAAACCAGCAAGGGGTCTGGGACAGACATTGAATAAACTGGTTTGACACAAATCAGTTAAGTCTGATACTACATTCAACCAGGTTTATCTCAAACTGGTTTCAGCCATTTTCAAACTGATTTACATGCACTGAATATGAACGTCTGTTCTGTTACAGGTATAAACTAGGTTCTGATCACTGAAACTGGTTTATGTGTAATATCTGTCCCTAGCCTAAGTAATCAGATACCAGTTTATATCTGTAACAGAACAGAAGTTCAGCATACAAAACCAGTCTATACTCTTAATAAAACAGAAGTTTGTGCACATAGCCTGGTTTAAAATGGCAGAATCCAGTCTAAGATTTCCTCCCCCTCCCCACAAAGGGTGAATGTGTGTTCTGTTTTCCTACTGACCTAAACTATGCTGCTTACAGAAAACTGCATAACTTAGATCAATCCTGCCTTGGGCTTTTTGAATGTCTGTACCTAGCTTAAAGGCCTTATTATTTTAGTTTGGTTGGCAACAGTATAGTAACCATATCTAGGAGACATACAAACCACCTGCCTCCTCCATTCAGGACCTAAACTATGTTGTGGTGCACAAGCTGCCAAGAGGGTTTGGCTCGTCCTAGGAGTTGGTTAGGGAAAACGTGACACTGACTGTTCAGCCAGATGAGCCACCATCTGGGCAGATAAGGATGAAGCAAAGGGGAAGAAGCCAAGAGAAAATGTTGATGTGCTTCTGTTCACTGTGTAGTACCTACTGTTTGTTTTATGGAATGTGCTTTTGTGGGAAGGCACATTTATTTGAAGTCTGGGATTTGAAATGGCAGGGTGCCACAGTTTTTTGTTTTGTTTTGTTTTCATTGAGTTGGTAGAAGTAACCTAAGTCAGGGAAGAGCTACTAAGGCATGCTTCTCTCACTGAGCCACTGCTACAGGGGTGTCTGAATTTCAACAAATTTCAACAAAGGAATTAACATTTAAAAAATGAAAACTAGATCACTGAATTAAGTTCTGCAGGTGCCAGTACTAACACAAGCAGTGAAAAGGTAATAGAGCAACAAGCACATCACTGAAGGCAGGCAGAAAAAGGGAAGATACTAAGTACAGATTAAATCTGAGATTTTCTTTTTTCTCCATTCTCTTGCTGTCATTATGTGAATCTCTCCTTCAAATTTGCAATGAGATTACATAAGAAAATATACTGCCCGGATCCCTTTAACATTGACTATACTTGGGCAGCAGCTGTGATTTTAAAAGTATTTTTAGAATGCATCAAGGCAACCTCAGACAGTGATCAAAGTAAAGGGAAAAATATGAAGTTAAGTAGGAAATATTCACCATGGCGGTGTGCTCTTAGAGCCTCCCATTAGCCTGTCTGTTTCTTTGGTTGACCTTGCCTTCTGTTGTTACAAAGGTATACTTAATCATGTTGTCCCTTCATGAAAGTCGTAGGTTAAGAAGTAAAGAGTCTGTTTGGTATAATTTGCACAACATTTAATTAGTAAAGGAAGCAAACGATGGGCTGGATTTTAGTCATTCTAGAAATAGAGGTTCTAGTTCTATGAGGTCTGGTGGAAAGACGTTATTCCTTTGCCAGCAAACCTAAGTTGTCAAAAACCTGTGTATCATATTATATGCTGCCAGTTAGTGCGTTACTGGAGACCCAGACTTCAGTGGCCCACCAGCATCACAACGGAGTAATAATATTAGTATCTGGTATAATTCTGCGATGGGCAGACAGAGCAAGTGGGTTGGTTCTCTTAATGTCACATGTTAGCTGAATTAGTTTCCCTCTTGTGCTGTAAACCTTCTATCACACCAGGGGAACATATGCAACTCCACAAGATGAAATACTTCCAGAACACTGGCCCATCATGCAGATTTATTATCCTCAAAGTTGTAGTAAGATGCAATTCTTTGTTTGTGGTGGTTGGAACTTTTTTTTTTTTTTTTTTGTACGCTACTGTTATAATGCTGGGCCAAACTCTGGCTGCATACAGTTACAGACGCCTGAAGATTTTCAGTTAACTCAACTTGTAAAACAGTGGGGGAAGTTCAGAAATAGGCAAACTCTATATTAATGACTTTCTGTGTGGCAGCTAAGCAACATTTCATTTATTGTGTCCAGTCACTGTCTTCTCAACACCTAAAATTCTGTATTCTGTATTCTGCCATTTCCAGCTCTGTGCCCATGGTGGTCCACACCACCCAGTCTCACAGAAAATTAATTGTAAAAGTAAAGAAACCACATGGTATTGTTGTTGTGGAGGTTCCTGCTAATAGTAGCAATATATACCAAAAATTGCTCAAAGAATGTGAGCATGCTTACAGAAAACTCACTGAAAAGCTTTCTGAATTCAGAATACTTCACAATGTGGGGAAGACATTTAGAAATATTCTTAATGTCTCTTGCTTATACTAATTGGACAATTTAGGATAGGGTTTTCAGGAATTTCAGAGTGCAGTAATTCAAACGTTATGTACTCTGTCGAGTCAAGGACCTGACAGGGGGTGGGGGAGATAATGCCAGCACTGCTGGCCTTGGCTCCCCCACTCTGCTCCCTGCAAGCAGTGCCAAGGATTGGACATAGGGTGGGGGAGCCGGGGCCAGCAGCACTGGCCTTGGCTCCCTGACCCCGCTCCCTGCAAGAGGCAGAACAGCGGCAGCATGGGGTGTTAGGTGGCGGTGCTCTATCCCAGCCCTTTCCCCCCTTCCCCCCGCCCCAATCATTCTTGATGGGAAATTGGCTAGTTTCACATATTTACATAAAATTTATGATCTTTTGATAATATAAAATAAAAATCTTCTGCATAAAGGAAATTACTGTTTCTCTTGGATCAATTTAACAATTGAAAAAAAACCCTATTTCATATAAGATAACATTTTCAATGCCCTGAATCACATCTCAGGATGGGTTTTGCTTGAACTGCTCCTAGCCTGATTCCATTTGAGGGAGGAGATGAGGACATCGTCTAGCCCAAGAAACTCCTATGTCCTGTCCAATTTGAGGATACAAGGAAAGAGAATTTCTTCCTTGTAATTCTAACCTTCAGGAAGCATGAGGCATCCACATCAAAAAGCAGAAGAAAAATCCAGTTTTTCTATTATTTAGCCCCTGAGGGTAGAAAGAGAAAGGGAACTTCCCCTTCATATATCCCTGAGCCTGCCTACCTTTGCATCAGCAGGGTGAAAGAAAGATCTCTGGCTTGGCATCTCCTTCAATATCTTCAATGGGAAGAAAGGACAAAAAATATGCTGGTGTGACAGAGTGCCTGGGAGGCTCTTTTCTATTGAGTCACTTTGGATTCAGGTGATGAAATTAGGGTTATCCAGGTTTTCCCAGACATGTCCTCTTTTTTTGGACCCTTTTGCCACACCCAGGAGCAAAAATAAGAGCAAATGTCTGGGTTCCCTGCTTTCCAGGGCTGGCTGCTTCGGGCTGGGAGCAGTGGGTAAGGTGATTGGCTGTCGGGGGTCATGTGCTCCCTGCATGGGCTCCAGCAAGGGGTGTGTGTGTGTGTGTGTGTGTGTGTGTGAGCGGGCACACATGCAATGTGGGAGCTCCTTGGGCAGCAGGGCTGGGGAGCAGGGATCTGCAGGATGGGAGTGAGGGGCACCAGCAGAGTGGCAGGGGGGCAGGGGGCTATAGATCAGGAGTGAGGGGTACAGGGAATGGGATGAGTGACTGTGGGTTGGGTGTGCAAGGCACTGGTAGCAGCAGCAGGGGCTGCAGGTCAGGAATGAGGGGCACCAGCAAAGGGTGGGGGTAGGGTACTGCTGTTTGGGAGTGAGGGGGACTGGCAGGGCTGAGGTCAGTGGGTCCGGAGTGTGGGGCAGCAGCAGGCATGGGAAGGGTGTGTGGCTTGTCAGTGAGAGGCAACAGAATGGGCAGGGGCAGGGCATTGGCATGTCACTGCCCCCCCAACTATCATATTCTCCTTATTCCCATGGGTGTCCTCTTTGTTGGACCTGGAAATACGATAACCCTTAAAATGCTGCATACTCATGCTGGCAAATGGGTCCAATAGCAAAGATTCTTGAGGAAAACCATAATAACTTGGGAACTTGACAAGCCTGGAAGTAAGATTACATTGAAGTGTAGGCTATGTGCATGGACAGGTTTTGTTTATTTCCAATAAGGCCAAATCCCAGGAAAGTTGGACGGGGATGGAGGGGGAGAGGGAGAGGGATAGTAGCTCCAGTGCTTTATTGAGAATGCATAAAATATTTTGACCTAGATCCTCCAAAGTGTTTCAATTGGATAGTATCTAAATACTTCTGAGAAGCTAGGGTTTTGTGTTCATATATATAGCATCAGGTCAAGAAGCCATCATGCCTGCTTGTCTTCAGGTGTCTTCTGCCATGGGTACACAGACATCTATTCCATTATAGTAGTTTGTATATTCAACTGACTGGATGCTAATTAGATATATTTAGTTCAGCTCCAATATGTAGCTATATTTCTCCTCCAGAACTTCACCTTTTAGATTTTGTCATGAAACTATTTTATTAAAGTGTGGAAACTCTCATCAACTTTCCCAGCCAACAGGACATTGTTAGCCCTCCAATAATGTGTCTGCATGTCACCTTGAGTGACAAGATCATCCACGGAGGCTCACTTTGAGCACCTCCTTTGACATGGTAGAGTAAGGCTACAGGGTAACAAGAGTAACATCACATTTATGTTCCAAGCTTCAAGATTTCTAATTGGTATTGGATCCTGTTGAACCTCTTTCACTCAGTGATTGGATTCTTGCTACATATCTTGTATGTTACATGGCAGAGAGAATGAACACAATGGTTGTGGCACCAAATAGAAAATGAGATGGATGATGGAGAATTGCCTGAGGCCAGCATGGAGGCTGATTTTTGTCTGCAAAAGTTTGTTAGTTACTTCACTCTCAGCATCAAATATAAGAGAGGCTGGGATGGATAGATAGATTAATAAGGTTAGTGCCAATGACAGCACATTCTATTAAACAGCTCAAAACAAATTCTTCCCATAGACAGATCTCAAGACTAAGGCTGAAACTTGTCACTAATTTGTACCCACTAGTGTAATAATCTTGTATTAGAGATCTAGGTGGAAGAGCAACATGTTCACACCTTTAATAGGGGGCTAAATCCTTGAAGTGCTCATTTGGATAAGCTATCTGTTGACTTCAGTGTAGGTGACCCCATGTCCCAGTTTGGCCAGGGCACCAAACAGTTGGTCAAAAGTCCCCAGTTGGAGTCCAGCAGGGAGGTGGAGCAGCATGGTGCATTGGGCAGGTAGCCAGGCAGGCACTGCTGCTACTATGTGGGAGCAAAGTGGGTAGACTGGAGCAGGTGCCACCCTACCTAGACATGGCATGTCCTTGCTCCTGTGGTGCCTGCCTATCCACCTGCCTGGCACACCATGCCACTCCACCTCCCCACTGGACTTCCGTCCAGGACTTTTGACCAGCCAGCTAGGACCAGGCTATGAAATCCAGGAGTGTCCTGGCCAAACCAGGATGATTACCCTACTTCAGTGCAGATTTTACAAAGAACTAAAAAATTATTGTAAGATTTGGCCCACTATTTGGCAGGTATTAAAATACATCTAACTTCTGTGAATAGGTATTAAATACTTATATAAAAGATTTATACTTAAATGGAACATTAGTTACAGAAATTTATGGGTGATAACTTTGCTGAATAAGGTCAGAAATAGGAAAATAATTGTAAATACAAACTGATTTTCTACATATTCATGTTCATATAAATATGAATTTCTAGCATTATAGCAAAGGGAAATTACACAAGTGAATTGAAAATAATCAAAGGACTAGATTTCACTCTATCTGAACTAGAGTAATTAGTCCCCTGTATTCAACCACACCATTTTCAACACTCCATTTTTCTTTTTTCCTGCTTGTCAGATTCTGATCACCTCTGTCTCCCACAAGTGAAGTTCAGACTTCGGCAAAGTTAAAAACAGATTTTTAGTTTATAAAATCTATTCTTCTTGCCAGTTGTCACCAGATTTTGAGTATCTTGGTTTCCTGGGAAACATAACTTGGTGTTGCTGTGGTAACCAGAACTGAACTGACCACCAAATTTCTACGTTAGCAAGCTCCCAAGACAAGGAACTGTCCAATTTACTATATAACATAATAATAGATTATAAAGAAGCACTTTGCAATGAACATTATAAATAAGGTGGCAAATAAGTTGTTAATAACTCCTACTTTCACTTGTTTAGTTTAAAGCTTTCTCAAATCATATGCCTTTGAAACTCTCTATGCTTGATCTTGGTTTTGATTTTCCTTCTTGTCAGAAAAAGTTTAAGAACAATCCATTCAAATGATTATCTAGCTGAATGGTGTAGCTAGGGAAAATATACTTTTCCTCCTAAAGAAAAAATTATATGACTTTTTCACAAATAACTCAGAGAGGCTGAACTTTCAAATGTCACAAAATGTACAATTTCACATTGCATTATTGTAGGCTTTTGACTTTAATATAGTCATTCTTTTGCTATTAATGTTCCAGTGTACTCAGGTGGGTTAAGAAAACACATAATGAACACACACTGTTAGTTAAAGCAATAGCTGCTACTGCACACATTAACTCTTGTTCCCAGTGCATTGCTTCTACTGAGCAGATGCTTACTATGTTCTGTTATAATTCTGGGTCTTAGTTTGGGGTAGAAGGGGTTGACAGATATCAGATACTGAACACTGTAAATTCCTTGATAGTTTTTGCTGACACTGAAAACCATGGGAGAGTAGCAGAGTGACTAATTTCTCTTTCTCTTCTAAGTAACATAGTTGAAAAAGGTATTATAGCTCAAAAAATAATAATAATAATAGTTTGCACTTATAAAACAGCTTTTGTCCCAAGTTTTTAAAAGATTTTTCAAACATTAATGGTATACCACTTTATTCTCTGTTGGTGATGTGGTTCAATGATAGTGTAGGAGGACAGGCGAGGAGAGGGGAGGCAATTTATAGGGTGGATAGGACACTAATGCAGATTTTCAGAAGCTATACAACTAATTTTACAAGTGAAGACAGTTCAATGGCTAAATCATATTTAACATAAAATAGTCTCTCTAATCTATCACTGCTGTGCTTTGCTACAGTAGGAGGGTTTGAAATCTCTTTTGTAGTCCATTGATTCCATTGCAGATACTGCAGCAAAAGCAACTGCATTTAGGCTGCTTTCATGGTATCTATTGATCTGTCTATCTAGATTATGAGTACAGTACCCAAGAAATATCAAAGCATATATATTTTGAATCTGGCACATTTGCTCTGTGCGTGCGTGCATGCATGTGTATGTATCTGCATTCATTGTAAGGAACTCTACAGTAAAAATTGCAAAACAGTTTCAATAATGACCATGTATTTTTAAATGTCCAGAACATCCAAAAATACTCTTTTTTTGAGCTAACCTGTTTTCTGTTTGTTCTTCTTAAAGGAGAACTGTTTGGTAAGTCTGAGTAAAATATGTTCATCTTTTTCTGTACAGGAAGAAGCACACACTTCCCACTGTAATGAACTTGCACTCACTTGAACACAGCCCTCAAAAAGGCTGAATTTAGACATATGAAATATGATATGTAAACAGCCTTCAGTTTGGAATGCTTCTATATCTAAGTTGTAAACCATTGAAAAGTAATTTCTGGGCATGCTTAAGAGGTTTTTTCTAAATATTTTTATAGCACCACTGAACCTTTTGTTAGGCCACCATGACTGAGTTGTACAAGTGTGACCTTAGGATACCTGACCCTTGAACTGGGTATGTGGGGAGACAGGGGAATGCCAGGTGAAGAATATGATGCCTTCTTGGGAGGGCTAGACCCAGTTTTGGTCTTCCCAGGCATATATGCTTTAGAGAGTAGTAACTGAAGAAGTATCTTGTTCATAAACTTGTAATATTCTTCTCATGGTATTTTTACATAAGTTAACTTCATCGAGTTCAATGAAATTACTTCTCTTTGCAGTCAAGACCAAGCAATGTAGTTTAATGAATGTTGCTACAAAGGGAAAGGAAACACCATCCTTTATCTTTTCCCTTAAACTAGAAAGTGTTTGGAGGATGTGAGGACAGGCAAGTTAAGAGTTATAATGGTGCATTTTTCCCCATAAAGTTGCTATTAGGAACTGATAAGGTATACTGTTGATTTCCAGTTAATCAAGTATTAGAACTCTAAGGAGGATTTTTTGTGTGTGCGCGCACGCTAACCTCAGGACAACGTTAAAATCTTTGTTAGGCTCTACATAGCCTTATGTTCAACAGGAAAACATCACCAATAAGAAGGAGGATCTGATTTGAAATAATTACAGACCTTTCCACCACCCTCAGGTTAAAAAAAAAGGCAATGAATAAATTAGGAGCCACATCTTTGTTCCGAAGGTCTAATTTCAATAGTATCGTAATAGAAGGACAGAGGTCAGATAAAACCATTGTAATGGAAATTCAAAATCTATATCCTCTCACATATATAGAACTATATTCTTAAAGATATTATTTATCATATGGCTCTAGGTGTAGATTGAGCCTTGCTTTACTAATAAGTAAATAATTTCTTTCCAATCCTGTACAGGAACCAGTATTTACAAGTGTGCACACATCCAGTTCTTAGGAGGATGTTTACTGCGATTTTTAAGTGTTTTTATTCTCTAGCTTTTTGTGGAAGAGTATACTTAACATATGACTTGAAAAGGAAGGTTTGAATACTAGTGTCACTATAATTTCTTTCAATGCATTTGAAAGGGGTTACAATATTGTTTTAGTATTCCTTAAGCATCCTTAACTGTCCTTCATGCTTCACATGAAAAACTGTACAAAATAATATAGCCTTTACTCTAAAGACCCTAAGCTAGGGACAGAAGTTACACATAAACCAGTTTAAGTGATCAGAAACTGGTTTAAACCTGTAACAGAACATAAGTTCAGTGCACATAAACAAGTTTCAAAATGGCTGAAACTGGTTTAAGATAAACCTGGTTGAATGTAGTATCAGACTTAACTGATTTGGGTCAAACTGGTTTATTCAATGTTTGTCCCAGACCCCTTCCTGGTTAAAGTTAAACCAGAGTCCCTCGCATCCCATCATGCTTTTCAGGCCTGAGCTGGGCTTGTCTGCTCCAGAGAGCAGGGCTGGCCTTGCCCCTCTGCTCCCTAGCTGGAGCAGGGGCTCAGCCAGATGCCAGCCCAGCATGACCCCCTGAGGCAAAGGGAATAGGTGGGGGTGTTATTTCCTGCTCCCTTCCCTCTCCCATCAGGGGACCACATCTGGGGTCTAGCAGCCCCTGAAGCAAATGGAGAGAGGGAGGGTGATTTAATCATTCCCTCTGCCCCCTGCCCCACTGGCAGCTGGGGTCTCCCTAGCTGCCCAGTAGCCCCTGTCAGCCATTCCCCCCTGCCAACTCCAGCGGCAGAGGAGGCAGAGTGGGCACAGCCAGCCGGCATGGCCCTGCCATCTGTCTGCCTCACTAGTGGCTGGGGCTAGGGGTGCTGCTGAAGGTGGATGCAGAGGGGCTGGCCCGGGCTGGGCCATGGGAGCCATGGGGGCTGAGCCCTTCTCAGTGGGCTGCAGCTTAGGCTGGAGCCACAGTGGCTGCACCTCCAGATTGCTCCCAGCTTCCTGTGCTCAAGCCCCAGAGGCTGCAGCTCTGTGACATCCCAGGTCAGCAGCACAGGCAGCATGGACTGGCTTGGAGGCACCAGCTGCCACCCGCCACAGCCACCATCACACCCCATGAGCTGTGCAGCACCTGGCAGCTGCCGCCGCATCACAAGCTGTGGACTGGCTGGAGTTGGGCACGCTGTTCCGCCCTCCTTGTCTCCAGCTGCTGCTTCTGCAGCTGCCACCCCTGCTGCTGCATGGCACTGCTTTGGGTGGGTGGGAGGGAAGCTTCAGCTCCACAGCTTCTGCCCAGTGCAGGGAGCTCTGGCTCCAGCTCCCAGTTGCTTTCTGGTGCTTCTGGTCCACTTCCGAGTCTGCTGCCAAATGTGCTGGGGAGCCCCCCCTCACTTTTGTGGGACACCCCATGTGCCCCAGCATCGCAGCATTCACGAGCCCCTGCTACCCCTGCATCTCAGCATTCATGAGCCCCGTTATATAGAAAAAACATTTAAAGCTGTGTCTATGTCCAAATTGCCGAATCTTTCTGAATCTCTCTGATTTGATTTGGACAGATTAAAGGGTGCTCTGATTCGATTTGGATTTGGAGATTCAGTCACTGAATCAGGCCGAATCTCTGCCAAATCGAATCAGGGACTGAAGCTTCTCACAGCCCTTCTATCTATCTATCTATCTATCTATCTATCTATCTATCTATCTATCTATCTATCTATCTATCTATCTATCATAAGAATACATTTATTTCAGTCAGCTTCATAAAAAACACTAAATAAGAAATTCACTATCATAAGACAATGATATATAAAGTCTCTCCCATACTAGAATATGTAATAAAGGGATGTTCACTATTTCTGCTTTGTGCTCTTCATCAGAAGAGTTTGGCGAAACATTTAAAGATGTTTTATATGTGAGATCTTCCAAATTCTTTGTGTGAGAATGGAAATATTTGCAGTCATTTCCTTTGAGCTGTCAGATATTTTGCTTCTATTAGCAGCACAATGGAGTGAATAATAGCCTAGGGCCATATGCTTTTCATGTATAGAAGGTGAGTACTAACTTCCACTGTTGTGTGACTTCATATCCTGATGCTCAGTTGCCTTTCCCCTTGCCAGCTGGGTGACTGGTCATTTTGAGCAAAGTGGAGCAAAACACCAGGACTATAAGTTTTCACTTATTCCTACTCCCGCTACCCCAAGTCTCTTATGCTATTATCAGAATGGATTTTGTACTTTCCAGTGCTGCTTCTGCCTCAATTCTGTAAACAGCTTGCTCATACCTCTCCTCTGTTGGAGTATGATCTACAAGGTCCCCAACCACTGTTCTGTGGGGTGACAAGATAGTAGGGATAGTAGGATAATAGGAAGAATCAGGACAGTAAAGCATTGGGCCTGGTCCAGAACTTGCTGGACCTGACTACACTATGGCAAAGGGCTGGAGAAGTGATGAACGAGGCATTCATAAGAGGTCACACTGGTGAGCCAAGACCCTGTTTGCCAAGTATCTAAACCTACCCAGGTACTGAAGCCTTTTATGGAAATGTCATCCCTCATGATTACAAAGCTATTCTGCCTATTCCTTCCTATGCTGTTTTCTTCTAGTGACAAGACGCAGAATCTTGGCTTGTGGGTTACTAAGTACACCTGGCTTGGTGTACAAAGTAAAGGTACACTGGGTTAAGTGGATTCCAGAAGTCATAGTAAGTTACAATACAATAAAAGAGGTAGTAACCATGCAGATTTGGTCTGCTTGGGATGGCTAATGAGTAGAGATATTTTTATTTTATTTTAAGGAAGAACAAATATTTCTACAATATGCCAGTGTGAACATCCCTTCAGAGATGTATTTTGTAGGCGCAATATTTAATTTTCCAGTATACATAACTCTCCAAACTTTCTCTGCTTCACCATGACCAAAAAGTTGAAATAACATTTCTAAAGTGGTGTTGTTTGTTATTTTAAAACAAAAATCTGAGGATGCCTAGAATCTAAAACAAAGGAATAAAGTTTTGCATTTATTTCATATCCCTCTCTTTGACAGACACAAAACACTTTATATGTATAACACTGATGAATGGTACTGAACTCTTTGAGCGGATAACTGTATTCCACTGTAAACCTGATGCGCACGAGTACACAGCAGAACATTATGGCATGTTGGGGGTGAGAGGTTTGGAAAGTAAATTTAATTCTTACTCAAATGCTAGGGATCTCATACAGCAGACAAGATGCTTTGTGTATGTGTTTTAGAGAAAGCCTTCATCCAAAGACCCTCCTACTACAATTTGCATGGATAAAATATTGTATCTGCTCAGTACAGCGGGCTGCATGTTATTTCCCCTACTCATTCTAAAGAATCTTGGAAATTAGCAATGGAAATCACCATTTAGGTCATTTTTAGTCAATCCATCTCCCAGCATTGGATTGTTCCCTGTATATGTTATATGATTCAGTGCATTGTCCAATCGAATTTTAAATGGCTCTTGCACTGGGCTTTCACCCTTTCCCATGAGACACTATTCCACAGTCCAATAGTTCCCACAATTAGGATCTTTTTCCCAGTTGTGAGCCTTTGTTTATAAAGTGCTGAATTTTCCAAACAATGGTTGTGGGACAGATAGTTCACATGGGACATCTATTGGAAGTATCATCTTCCAAAAATGGAAATAAAAAAAAAATTACACTTAATTTACGTTATCTGATGCATACCTTTGTTTTTGTGGCATGGTTATAAAATAACTGATGGCCCATTCAGTACCTAGTACTGTGTTTTTATGTACAAAGACATTTATAAAAGGACAGTTGCTTTTTTTTCCAAAAAGAAGAATCTTGTCAACTTAATTAAACAAAATGCCAGGCAAAAATAGGAAATTTCATTACATGTTCCTATACTATATATTGGTGTGTGTGTCGTGTATTTCAGGCTTTTAAAAAAAATTGTGACTTTGATGTGGCCTCTCTTTTTTTTCTTTTTCTCTTTGTTGTGGTTGTAGCAAGGATGTAACTGAGATGTATAAAGCTTCTGGTATATATCACTATTTTTATTCAAGAATTTTTGTGTAAATGGAGCACTTTCATTACTCTCAAAAAATCATAATTGCAATATACATAAAGCCTGTCAAAGCTCCAATTTCCAATATTTTAATGAATATCAAAAGAGTCCAGCACTTCTGACTTTGACAAATTACAGATGAGGTTTTAGTCATTAAGAGGGCTGCTAATGTTTATTTAAATGCAATTTACTGTTGCATTATTGATTAGCTACTGCAAAATTATCTTACAAGGAGCACGTGTAGCAAGAAGATTTCAGGTTAAGAAAGGATTTATCTAGGGAAGGCCTGTAGGCTTGATTTAGGCCCCAGGACATGAGAGTTTTAATTTATCTGGAAAGAAAGGCCTGGTGGAAGGGTTGCTTTGTTTGCATTTAGACAGCAGATGAAAGGGGTTTTGATGTTGAGCTGAGAGAAAATGGCTGACACTCTTGTTATTCACACAGAGAATTGAGCAAAAGAAAAAATCTATTAGAGGGGGCAAGATAAAAAAGTCTTTTTTTTCCTCAAATCATTTCCAGAATCAGACTGTATGCTGCTTGTTATCTTCATAAGGAAAAATAATAAGCCCCCCCCCCCCCCCAAAAAAAAAAAAAAAAAAAAACAACTGTTGCCCGTTATCTAAAATCTGGTATTAAAAAAAAATAATCCATACTGCATTTATAACTGAACCGTCACTTCCTATTTGGGTGGCATACAACTCAGTGAGGTTGCTTGTGAATAAAGGATCTTAATTTTAACTTCAAAGTGTAAACTAATGCTGGACTTAAATATTTTAATAAGAACTGAAATGCAGTGTTTACAAAGTTATTCTTCTGTACAGACTCTTTCTGACACTGTGTAGTGAAGCTAATGGTTAGCAGCAAGCCATATGTGCCACGGAATGGTGCAGTGACTAAAACACTTAGGTATTTCTACCTTAATATGATAAGATATTTGCAGTGCTTCTCTTTTTGATCCATATCAGTTTTTTCCAACAGGAATAAATTAGTTATGTAAACTATGACCATGAGACCTATCTTTCCTAAGAGACTTTATTGTTGGATAATAAAGAACACACACACATACATACAGCAGCAACGGAAAAGATTTAGCAAATTTAGGCCAAACACCCAGAAAGGTTCAATGAAAGAAGCTTGTGAATGAAAATAATACTACTGGAACAAATGGAATGCAATGAGCAGAACATATACTAATAGAATGAGCAGCTTTTAATTTCCAACTTGAAAAGCATGTGTTCAGCTCATTAACATGCTGCCTGAAAAAGCACAGTTCCAGTACACAGTACAGTATCAGGAGCGGACTGTCCTTTTCTAGATTCATTAAAAATTGATAGTGCTTTTCATTCAAATGACAATCAGGAAAACTTGAAATCTTTCAGCCAATCACAGAGAGGAAGAATAATCCTACTGAAATTAAATCTGAAACTCAAATATTACACCAAGACCTTTCAACTTGTTCATTATTCCATTAAACCAATTGTGCAGGCACCAGTCTTCATCTGAAATGAATTTAGAAAAACTTTCACTCTGAGACTTGGCCCACAAATGAGAATGACAGGAGCAGAATTATGTTTTCCTTGGGGGTTTATACCTCTAGTGACTCCAGTGATGACTAAGTACTAGTTCTGACAAGCTGAAGGTTAATTACTTACCCCATGTTTCAGGTCTGCTGTTGTGAAATATCCATATAAATTTATTTACAAAAAGTCAAAAGTGTGTGGTGTTTACCGTGGATTTACAATATTACAGCTCTACTGACTCAATGTCTGGATTCCCCTGTCCCCATGCCTTTCTGTTTCTCATTTCTTTCTTAGTTAATTCCCTCCTCACCTCAACTCTCAAGAAACCTCTTAGTATTTTTCCTCTTTACCTTTAGTTCTTGGCAAACAGCAAATACTTCAGGCCACTCCAATGAAGAATATGAGCAATTAAAAGGTTGAGATAAAAAGGAAAGTGGAAGATGACATTCTGAGAACCAATAGTGTATGCATTTTGATCCATTAGAAAGCAACAAAAACCTTGGACTGTATTGTCATGGTGAAATCTGCTTAAAATCAGTTAAATTATATGGATGCTTCTCGTTCAGAGTGAAATATATTTGGACTCCTAAATCCAAGTATTGGGAAAATCAGAGATTAGTATTCTGCAAAGAGGGGATTTACCTAAAACACGCGAAATGAAACATTGCTTAGTAAATCATGCCTAGTTCTCTTACGCTTTGTCTTTCCAACGTCTAATGCTTTTCTAGAACAAAATTTTATAAAATGAAAATACCACGTTAAAGAAAATTATTCAGGTTTTTCTATATGTCCAGGCACCTCTTGACTCCTTTTGCCTTTTTAGATCCCTGCTTAGACACTGCTAAATTCTTTTTTCTGCGCCTTGGCCTGCTCCGTTTGTACTCCAGTGTTCCCATACCCTTTTTTCCCCTCTCTTTAGCCCTGTTTCTCTTCATAGCAAGGCTTCCTCCCTTTGTGGCATGGTCCATCTTTCTACTCTTCTTGCACATCACTCCTTGCTTCTAGGATCTCATCCTAAACCACTGAGGCTAACATGAACCTTTCCTCTATGTGTGTGTTCATATGCATGCACACTTTGTGCCTAAAAGTACTCATCCAAATTTCAGACTGTGCACGTACATGCTTCATCCTCCCTTTCCTCCCCCTCCCTATTTTCTCTCTCTTTCTCTTCCCCAACCTAGCATTTTCTACTATGCTAACATCCATATCTGTTACATCTCCCTTTTTGGCTCTATCCCTTTCTTTTTCCATGCTTTTGTACATTCTAAGCAAATAGCATCTTGCCTTGTTCTGTGGTTCCTGTTGAGACTAAGGTAATACGTTCATTACAGTAAAAATTCATATTTCCTTCCTCAAAACTTGAATTCCTTAGTTCTGAGGAGCTAGAAGACATTGGTAGATTGGAACTCAACTTAATCCTATTAATGGTACAGGTTGTCCACTGCCATAATGACATTGCCTTTACTCAAATGAAGAAATGGGCTGGGGGGGGCTGGATCTTTAATCTCAAGTGTCTTTTCCATGTTTTTTTGGTCAGAGGATGCATGAAATCATCATGCAGAAGGTTGTATATGTATGTAGGTTTTGTCCATAAATTCCCCCCTTTCTCCTATGGATGGCCACAGATGGAGTTAAGTTGTGTGGAGAGCCTTTGGCAGATCCGTCACACTTGGCTGAGAATGTCAGTCATTGACAATTTGCTGCTAAATGATCTTTTGTAATGTTTTAGGGACCTTATTATTTTCAGTGCTCTTCCTTTTAAATTACTTTGTTTTACATACCAAATTCTAAACCCTTTTGTATTTTATAGGATTAGAAAATCAGATAAAAATTTACTCTGCCCAGTTCTGCTCTGTGTATTTCAGGGACAGTACATTCTTCTGCAGCTGAATGAAGGCTGAGGATCGTGCTACTAAATTACAACATGGCATACTTTATTTCAGCATCTTTGTTCTAATAACATTGCTAATGTCACCTTTGGGGCCAAAATAAATGAGGTTAAAGTGGATTACTATATTCAGCAAAGGGAGGCAGAAACTCTTGTTAGCAAAGAAACTTAAGAAAATGCTTCTCCACCATTTGGAGGCCCATCTACACCTCAAATTTTGTCCAACTCTGGGGAATGTAGGAAATAAATAAAACATGGAAGCCCCAACCTATGCAACTGTGTTCCTAATTAGGAAGCTGAATAAGTGACCTGATTTTTTTTCACATATTATCAGTAGCTACTGCTCACTTCCGGTAAGTGCAGGTTCTCATGGCTTAGAATCATAGAGTCATTGAAAATTAGGGTTGGAAGGGACCACAGGAGGTCATCTACTCACCCCCCTGCTCAAAGCAGGACCATACCCAACTAGATAATCCCAGCCAAGGCTTTGTCTAGACAGGTCTTACAAACCTCCAAGGATGGAGATTCCTCTCTGGGTAACCTGTTCCGGTGTTTTACTACCCTCCTAGTGAGAGTTTTTCCTAATATTTAATCTAAACCTCTGTTGCTGCCACTTGAGACCATTGCTCCTTGTTCTGTCATCTGCCACCACTAAGAACAGTCTAGCTCCATCCTCTTTTGAACCTCACTTCAGGTAGTTGAAGGATGCTATTAAATCTCCCCTCAATCTTGTCTTCTCCAGATTAAATAAACCCAGTTGCCTCAGCCTTTCCTCACAAGTCATGTGTCCCAGTCCCCTAACCATTTTCATTGCCTTCCTCTGGACTCGCTCCTATTTGTCCAACTCTTTTCTGTAGTGGGGGCCCCAAAACTTCACACAGTACTCCAGATGTGGCCTCACCAGTGCTAAATAGAGGGGAGTAATCATTTTCCTGGATCTCCTGGCAATGCTCCTAATAACGCAGCCCAGTACACCGTTAGCCTTCTTGGCAACAAGGGCATGCTGTTGACACATATTCAGCTTCTTGTCCACTGTAATCCCCAGGTACTTTTTTGTAAAACTGCTGCTTAGCCAGTCAGTCCCCAGCCTGTACTGGTGCATGGGATTGTTCTGTCCTAAGTGCAGGACTTTGCACTTCTCCTTATTGAATCTCAGGAGATTTCTTTTGGTCCAATCCTCCAGTTTGTTGAGGTCTTCCTGAATCCTAGCCCTATTCTCCAGCTATTATGCAAGCTTGGTGTCATCTGCAAATTTCCTGAGGGTGCACCCTCTCACATCTGCTAGGACATTGATAAAAATATTGAACAAAACTGGCCCTAGGACGGGCCCCTGGGACACTCCACTTGATACCGGCTGCCAATTAAACACTGAGCCATTGACTACTACCCTCTAAGTTTGATGATCAAGCCCATTTTCTATCCACTTTACAGTCCATTCATCCAACCCACCCATACTTCCTTAGCTTGCTTGCGAGAATGTTATGGGAAACTGTATCAGAAGCCTTGCTAACATCAAGGTATATCACATCCACTGCTTTCCCCACATTCACAGAGCCAGTTATCTTATCATAGAAGACAATCAGGTTGGTCAGGCATGACTTGCCCATGGTGAATCCATGCTGACTATTCCTAATCATCTTCTTCTCCTCCAAGTGCTTAGAAATGGATTCCTTGAGGACCTGCTGCATGATTTTTCCAGGAACTGAGGTAAGGCTGACCAGTCTGTAGTTCCCCAGATCCTCCTTTTTCCCCTTCTTAAAGATGAGCACTACAATCATCTAGGACCTTTCCCAATTTCCATAATTTTTCAAAGGTGATGACAGTTCTGCAGTCACATTGGCCAGTTCCCTCAGTACCCTTTGGTGCATGCTGTCCAGCTCCATGGACTTGTACACACCCCATTTTCTAAATAGTCCCTAACCTGTTCTTTTGCCACTGTTTGCTGCTCACCTCCTCCCCAAACTGTGCTTCCAGGTGCAGTAGTCTAGGAGCTGCCCTGGCCTGTGAAGACTGAGGTGAAAAAGGCATTGAACACTGCAGCCTTTTCTGCATCCTCTGTCCCTACATTGCCTCCCCCATTTAGTAAAGGGCACACACTTTCCCTGATCCTTCTCTAGTTGTTGACATACTCATAGAAACCTTTCTTGTTACCCTTCATATCCCTTGCTAGCTGCAACTCCAGTTGTACTTTGGTCTTCCTGATTTCGTCCCTGCATGCCCAAGTAATATTCTTCATAGTTTCATAGTTTCATAGTTTTAGGGTCGGAAGGGACCTAATAGATCTTCTAGCCCGACCTCCCGCCAGGGCGGGAGAACAACAAAAAACCCTAAAAACAAAAATGGGACTCAAATGAGTCCAGCCAGGTAAGTATCCAGCCTCTTCTTAAAGACCCCCAGGGTAGGGGCCAGCACCACCTCCCTTGGAAGTTGGTTCCAGCTCCTAGCCGCCCTAACTGTGAAGTAATTTTTTCGGATGTCCAATCTGTACCTCCTCTCCATCAACTTGTGCCCATTACTCCTTGTTATGCCAGCGGGGGCTAGGGGAAACAGCGTCTCCCCCAAACCCTTCTGGTTCCCCCTAGTGAGTTTATAGACGGTCACCAGGTCCCCCCTCAGCCTTCTCTTGTGGAGGCTGAATAGGTTCAAGTCCCGCAGTCTCTCACTGTAGGGTCTGCCCTGTTGTCCCCGGATCATGCGGGTGGCCCTCCTCTGGACCCTCTCCATGTTGTCCACATCCCTCCTGAAATGGGGCGCACAGAACTGGACACAATACTCCAGCTGCGGCCTGACCAGCATCGCATAGAGGGGGAGGAACACCTCCCTGGCTCTACTCGAGATGCACCTGTGGATGCACGACAAGGTCCGGTTAGCCCTGCCAACCATGACCTCGCATTGTCGGCCCATGTTCATCTTGGAGTCAATAATGACACCAAGATCCCTTTCCGCCTCCGTGCTCTCAAGTAGGGAGTTCCCCATCGTATAAGTGTGCTGCTGGTTCCTACTACCCAAGTGCAGCACCCTGCACTTGTCCGTATTGAAACACATCCTGTTCCTGTTTGCCCACCCCTGTAACCTATCCAGATCCTTCTGCAATCTCTCTCTCCCTGCTAGCGTGCTCACCTCCCCCCAAATTTTGGTGTCATCAGCGAATTTAAACAGGTTGCTCTCCACCCCAACATCAAGATCGCTGATGAAGAAATTGAACAGCGCAGGCCCCAGGACCGAGCCCTGGGGGACTCCACTACCCACCTCCCCCCAAGTCGAGTATGATCCATCCACCACCACCCTCTGAGTGCGACCCTTCAGCCAATCTGCAATCCATCTGACTGTGTAGGCATCTATGCCACAGTCGCCTAGTTTATTAATTAGGATGGGGTGAGAGACGGTGTCAAAGGCCTTGCTGAAGTCCAGAAAGACTACATCCACCGCGACACCTGCGTCCATGGCCTTTGTGACCTGATCATAAAAGGCAATCAGGTTGGTCTGACATGATCTCCCCCTAATAAATCCATGCTGATTGCCCCTGAGCATCATCTCGGATGCCGGCCCATCACAAATGTGCTCTAGCTAATTCCAATCATCTGGCACCTGGCCCAAGCACCACGATCGCTCGTAGAGCCGTGCTCCTTCTTATACTCCTTCCTAGTTGTTTGTCCACATTTCCACTTCTTATAAGCTTCCTTTTTGTATTTTAGACTGCTGAAGAGTTTCCTGCTAAACCAAGCTGGTCTTCTGCCATATTTGCTAGTCTTCCTGTGCATTGGGATGGTTTGTTCATATGCCCTCCCCCGCAGACTGGCCTCCCAAGAGATCCTGCCCATGAGTTCCCTGAGTGAATTGTAGTCTGCTTTTCTGAAGTCCAGGGTCTGTACTCTGTTGCTCTCTTTCCTTCTTTTCCTCAGGATCCTGAATTCAATCACCCCATAGTTGCTGCTGCCAAAGTTGCCATTCACTACTACATTCCCCACCAATTCTTCTCCTCCTCTTCTCCCCTGCCTGTCTTTCCTGAACAGTTTATACTGGGGGTGGGGAAAATACAGCCTGTGGCACCATCCAGCCCATGGCACATCCCGTTGCCTGCTAGGGATGCAGCAGGGTGTTGGCAGGGGCAGGGAGAAGCTGCAGGGCGCATGGGCTCCAGGCTGTTGCAGGGCAGGGGGCTGTTGCTGTCCAGCAGCCAGCATCTCCCTAGAACTGCCTATGTGGCCTGAGGGTCCAAATAATTCTCTGCCCCTGGTTTATACGCAGCCATGACAGTGCTCCACTCATGCAAGTTATCCCACTAAGTCTCTGTTATTGCAATCACATCCAAGTTCTGTGATTGTGCAAGGATTTCCAATTCTTCTTCTGTGAAAACAAAACTGATTTTAATTAGGAGTCTAAATTGAAGCACCAAAGCTTGATTCTCTTGGTCTCTTGTTTGGTAGAATATTCCACTGATGATCACTAAGAACCCAAGAAACTTATTAAGCTTCAGTCCAGTGATATCCATCCTCATGGTGGGCCTGATCTAAAGAATAGATGGACAGATTCCTATAGGCTTTGTCTTTAACAGTTATTTATGTATTGCTTGTGTTGCATTATTGCATTACATTTACTGCAGCATGAGCTGAAGACCTGAAACCTCACTGTGGTTGCTGCTGCACAAAAACATAACACAAAAACTGCCTGCACAAAAACTATGAATAAGATAAGAAAAAACATGTTTATAACCAATGGACAAATGAAGCACATAGTAAAAATAGTCATCAAATCAGGCCATACATGCTGGTATTAGTTAGTACAAGTCAATATGACAACTGTTGGGTAATCTTCACTGACATTGACTTACTGAAAAAAACAATCTATTTTAAAATTGGAGAGGATGAACTTCATTGTAAAACTTGAATTCTCAATTCATTTCCAATGCTTTAACTGAAAAAATGCAAGTTTATCTCAGAATAGTAAAACTAGGAAATGCTACAGGGGGCTGGAAGGCTTTTGTTTCTGTCTTTTCTGGAGTATTCCAAAAAAGAGAACGATATTTGGATTTATGCCTGTTGATTAACAGTTTCTGGAAACTGCAGCGCCTATACATTTTCCATTGATATAGAAAGCCTTTCTATCAACCACTTGCACACCAGTTATTTAGCTTGAAATGACCTCCCCATGAATTCCAGCTCTAACGTCAAGACAGGAATAACAAAGATTTGCTCATTTCTCGTTTCCTAATTCTGATGTAAATTCAGTGACTATATTGGAATTACATCAGGGTTAAACCTAGCCCTTCATTTCTAGCAGGTATAGTATAAATTTAATTTCATGGCAAACTGAAGTCTATTACAGAAAAACAGAGAAGACAACCATCTCAGCAAGGCTATCTCTCTTTTTATAGAGTTTTTTAAAGTGCATGTAGATCTTGTAAGCTTTGTGTGTACCTGCCAATAAAAATAAGTTCTTTGTTTGAGTACAATACTGACAAATTAACCAACAAACATTTCCAGTAGCTGGCCACAGCAGTAGCTCAGGAAGGAGAGATGGATGGCCCTGTTTTACCATACTTTCAGATAGGTAGCCTGCTGCCTTGCTCTTGTTAACAAACACTGCCAAGCCATCCAATGTTTCTAAGAGTTTCTAATTATCTTACTGAAAGATGCCAGGGGCAAAATAAAAGAATTCTGAAGGTATAGTTTTAAAATTGTTTAGTAAGTGATAGTTTTTCTATCTTTTCATTTGCTCTTTTTGATTGTGAGGTATTAATTGTAGATATCCTGAGTACCCTGGGAAGAAACACAGGGACTCCTGCCAAATAACTTAATGGTTGGTATTTTGCCAGTAAGACCTTTGCCTGCCCCCAGGATTGACACTATGTCCCTCACTATCTTTGCACAACTAATTACTTGTAGGAATTAAATTACAGCAGCAAATCAGCACCCCATCGTGATTGGAATCTGTTCGAATTGGGCCTCTCATTACATTTTGTATTTAATCTTTCCTTTTAAAATGGCCTGTTGAATAGATCTCAGTAAGGTTCATGCTGGTGGAATAAAGTCCATGGCATAATGCCATTTTATTTTAAATTACATTTAAAGTGTGCTTCTACTTAGAAAGCAACCCTCAAAATGTCCTGAAGCAATGGGGATAACATTTACCATCTCAATTTTTCTCCATATTGGATATCCTTGTATTTGTAAATAGAGGAAAACCCTTTCTTTGCAAGCTTTGCAGACTTGTCCAGGGATCTAACAGTCAAGCCATTCTCTGTGACTTGTGTCACTGAATGAACTAAGAACCCCATCCTTAGTTCTTCCTGTGAAACTTCACTGCCTGAAGGTAGAGCTGATGGAGAAGGCAGTAGTATGAGGCATCTACTCAGATAGACAGCTTTAGGCACTGTGGATCTCTCAGGATTGGTCAGATCTGAAGTTTTTCTAAGGTGGGAGCAAATATTATATCTGGGTTTGGAATTTTCTTTAAAAATATAGTTTTTCACTAGAAAATGTGGATTCATTGAACATTTTGCAGAAACATGCCAGTTCTGAGTTTAAGGTTCTTTTGAAGAGATTTCTCATGACTGGAATGGTTCACACAAAAGATACTGACTGCAGTCCATGGTTTAGGGCACTCTGCTGTGTGGTGGGGGACCTAAACTCAAGTCCTTGCTTCAGTGAAAATATAAGTATTTATAGAAAGTTAAACAGCTCTAACAGGAGGAACTACAAAAGCCATTCCCCAGAAGAGCCAATAATCAAAGCACTCACCTGAGAAGAGGTTTTCAAATTCCTTGAATCAAGTGGAGCAAAGACTTTACCTTGATTTCCCACATCTCAGCTGAATGCTACAGACTACTGGTGTGGGGGCCTCCTCCTGTCTCAGCCTATTTTGAAGATTTTCACAAAAACAAAAAGATTTCATCCAGATGTGGAAACGGAGAATGTATGAAATCCTGAAAAAAATTCAGTGCCTAGGAAGACCGTTTCCTCCCCTAGCTCCATAAACTATAATCCCTTTCTTTTGCCAACAGACTAAAGAGAATCTCAATGTTCTTTCCTATGGCTTTCTATGCTACAAGTGTCAGAGTGATATGGGAAGAAGATTTTGTAGGTCCAGATCTAAAAAAACATAAATTGGTCCTTTCCAGTTGAGATTTTCTTTATACAGTATTCCACTAGCATCAAATGTTGTGCCAGGTACTGAAGAAAGTTGCTATGGGCCAGGGCTGATCTGTTGTTAAAGAAAAGAAAATGTGTAAAATGAAAGGGAACCTGATTTAGAAGGCAATCCTCTGCCTTACAAATATAAAGCTAAAAATAAAATATGAAGTTCATTGTTAGTTGGCTTATCCTTTGTATTTTAGTCCAAAACTTGCCTTGAGTTTCCTTCTCAATATTTGCTAAACTTCTTTGTAACTGGTTAAACATTTTGGAAGCTTTGGATACAAAGGGGCAACCTATCAGGCTGCTTTCCAATCCTTATTCAATCTCAATACTCTTGTTTCCATTAAATCAAGAAAAGCTCATGTAAAAGGAAGAAAAGAGTACCTTTGAGGGTCTCAGATCATATCACAGTTCATTGCTGTAAAGGGCACATCACATATGGAAACTTTTGTGAAAGGTGTAAGATATTAACTCAACTGTGCCACAACCTATTTTATAACAGCATTTGTGTAATAACATGATCATTCTCACAATGAGGTCACACCTAGAAATGGTAAAATCCACCAGCTGTATTCGTGGGAGGGTTTTCTTACCCATTTCAGAAAACATATCTTCTTAATCAACCTGTGCCTGCTCATAAAGGATTAAGTCATGAAACTTTATCTCATACTAGGTAACCATATGCCCCTCAAACTGTTCCACTAGGCTGGAATTATTCATGGAGTAAGATGGAACTCAAAGGTTAGAAACAAACCTCACCAAACGAAGCAGACCAGCTGTGTTGCATGTGTTGTGGCACAACTATAGACTGCTATAGACTAGGACTGCTATATCATCAAGGAGCACATCTGTGGAGGGTCAGCAGGGGAGATCATGCTCAGGGGCAACCAGCATGGGTTCATCAAAGGCAGGTCCTGCCTGACCAACCTGATTGCCATTTATGTTCAGGTAACTAAATCCTTGGATGATGGTGTCGCCATGGACGTAGTCTTTCTAGACTTTAAGAAGGCCTTTGACACCGTCTCTCACCCCATCCTCATTACTAAATTAAGCGACTGTGGCATTGATGCCTACACAGTTGGATGGGTAAAAAACTGGCTGATGGGGCGCATCCAGAGAGTAGTGGTGGACAGGTTGTACTCAACCTGACGAGATGTGAGCAGTGGTGTCCCCCAGGGCTCAGTCCTCAGGCCTGCACTGTTTAACATCTTCATCAGTGACTTGGACGAGGGGGTGGAAAGCACATAGTCCAAATTTGCTGATGACACTAAGATGTGGGCGAGGTGGGCACACTTGAAGGGAGAGAGAGGCTGCAACTAGATTTAGACAGACTACAAAAGTGGGCAGATGAGAATAGGATGGGGTTCAACGTAGACAAATGCAGGGTGCTGCACCTTGGGAGAAGGAATCCACAACATACATACAGGCTGGGGAGTTCCCCTCTTGAAAGCACAGAGGTGGAATGGGATCTTGGAATCATTATTGACTCCAAGATGAACATGAGCCGCCAATGCCAGACCGCAGCCAGCAAGGCCAGCCATACCTTGTCATGCA
>NW_005841923.1:956093-959196 GCF_000455745.1 Alligator sinensis
GGCAGATGAGAATAGGATGGGGTTCAACGTAGACAAATGCAGGGTGCTGCACCTTGGGAGAAGGAATCCACAACATACATACAGGCTGGGGAGTTCCCCTCTTGAAAGCACAGAGGTGGAATGGGATCTTGGAATCATTATTGACTCCAAGATGAACATGAGCCGCCAATGCCAGACCGCAGCCAGCAAGGCCAGCCATACCTTGTCATGCATACAAAGATGCATCTCAAGCCGGTCCAGATTGGTGATACTCCCCCTCTATGCGACATTGGTCAGACCACAGTTGGAGTACTGCGTCCTGTACTGGGCGCCGCACTTCAAAAGGGATGTGGCCAGCCTGGAGAGGGTTCAGAGGAGGGCCACCCGCTTGGTGAGAGGGCAGCAGGATAAGCCCTACGAAGAGAGACTGAGGGACCTGAACCTGTTCAGCCTCAGCAAGAGGAGGCTGAGGGGGGACCTGGTGACTGCCTACAAACTCATCAGAGGAGATCATCAGCAAATAGGAAAAGCCCTTTTCTCCCCAGCACCACCTGGGGTGACGAGGAACAACGGTAATAAGCTGATGGAGAATAGGTTTAGGTTAAAGATTAGGAGGCAATATTTTACGGTAAGGGTGGCCAAAATCTGGAACCAGCTTCCTAGGGAAGTAGTCCTCACCCCTATCTTGCGTAAATTCAAAAAGAGGTTAGATGATCACCTGTCTGGGGTCTTATGAATCGAGCATTCATTCCTGCCTGTGGCAGGGGGTCAGGCTAGATGATCTGTTCAGGTCCCTCCTGACCCTAGCTACTATAAAACTATGAGACTGATCCACTTCACTCAGTGAAACACACATTGCCCCTTGTCCTGTCCATCTTGATAGACAGGACAAGGGGTTATATGATCTTCCTGTTTTTCCCACTGCCTCAGACCCATGGCGAAGGTCTGGGGCAGTGAGGAAAATGGGATTTTCCTTGCCTAGTCAGCCACAAGGTAACGGATGTTTCCTGCAATAAAACAGCAGAGTCTATTACTACCTTTTGTTGTGCCACTGCTTTTCCAGTTATGTGGTGCAACAAAGGGTAAGGACATCTATTTGCTCTGCATTTGTGCTGCCTATAAAAATTTTTAAGACGGCACAAATGAGATGCCAGACAACATCTGTTTCCATCCAAAGTGACAAAGGTCAGTCAAAGATGTTTGGGAAACCTAATAAGCAAAAATAAACACTAAGTGGGGAAATCACAATTGCTAAAACTCTTGATTTATGGATTTATGGTTGGGAAGATGAAGGGCATATGGTCATTTTAATATTTTAATATTTTAGAATTTGATATGGAAGCTAATTAAATTTTACTCTTGAAATTAATTGAAATTGACTTAGATGGAAACTAGATGAAAGAGCATAAATATTTGCTTATAGTTTTATATAGCACTTCCCATGCAAAGAAAATTGGAGGAGCTGTCCCAAATGAATGATGATTTCTGAAGAAAAAACTTATAAAACAGTCTTACAACAGTTATGTCTATACCATTACAGTTCAGTGGCACACATTGCTCAGGGAGCACTGCTCAGAGGCATATCACACCATCCCCTTGAGCACTACCTCCCAAAATGGAAGTAATATAGATTTGTTAGTGTATCTCTGGGAATACACCAATAAGCAGTCTTGGTGCCAAGCACCATACACAAGCAGCCACAGTGCTTTCATTTTGGAAAGAAGCAGGAAGGGCATGCCTCCATATAGCGCTCCCTGGGACCTCAATGAAGCAGTATGAAGATACCCTTAGTGGTTATGGCACAGAACTAGCAGTCAGAAGACATCTTAAATCTTACTTCTAAAACCAGTACTCTGTCTGACCTTGGATAATCATCTAACTTAATTGTTCCATAGCTCCAGTAACCACTGAAGTCAGTGGGACTGGCGCCACCTGTGAAATGAATATGTAGTGCTGGCCATACATACCTTGCAGAGCAATTGCAAATCTTAATCAGTTATTTTTTAAATACTCTCAGATGGTAGGTGCTATAAGTGCTAAAACAAAAGGTAATAATAAACGGCAATGTTTCTAATTATGGAGAGATATTAATGTTAGTTCTCATCTGATTTTAATATTTTCATTCTGTGGATGTGGGTGAAAATGGCATATTGATGACATTAATAACCAATTCTAAATTTGAAGGTGTTGTGAAGACAGAGAAGTAACAACACAAAGCATACGGCTGAGGTTAGACATATAGGCAGGAATTACTTCAGCTAGGAAAAATACAGAATGCACATCTGAGGTAAAAGAGACCACTAAATCAGAATGAATAGCTTTGAAAGTTAGAATAAACATAGAGATAAGAGTAGATTGCAAATTAGACAGAGAAGAGCAAAAGGAATTATTAGGGTTCTGAAGTCATTGATATCCAAGGAAAGATTGAAAGCCAAATGTGCTGTTTGCTTAAATGAACGCAGTCTTCAAGCTGGGGTATAAATCTCACTACCAGGGTCCCTATGAGCTTGTATGCACTGCAGCAGTGGCATGTCCCAGAACCAGGGGGCACCAGCATGTCCCATCTGTGCAAAACTCATCCGAATGCACAGCCACACTCTAAATCCAGAAGTTTTCAGTGAAGCTGCCTCAGGCTTGTGCGGTTGCCCTCGGGCCCACCAGAGACAACATTCAAAAGTGAGCAAAGACGGATAATCCTGGATAAGCCCCTACTGACATATTTCAAGATCTAAAGGGTAGTTGTGGATTTAGGTGAGTGGGGCTGGCTCAAGTTCCTTGGTGCTGGGACCAGCTGCTACAGTGGTGTAGACAAGTTATTTTATGGGGAATCAACAATGCAGGAAACCTGTTAGACAAGGTTCAATTTATCTTTTATTAGACCGACTAAATGGTTGGAAAAAGTGTTCTTAGCAAGCTTTCGGGTACAAACATCCTTCTTCAGGCAGAGGGAGACTGCACATAGTGGTCCACCTCTACTTGTGGAGCAGAAACTTGCTGGATTGCTCTTTGAAACATTCAACCTATGTCTTTTTTAGGTAACTTAAATACCAAAATCAAACTAACCCATACTGTACTTGGCTACAGATTTACCTTCTATTTTATAGGTTCCAAATGCTCCTGCTGA
>NW_005841923.1:959227-964899 GCF_000455745.1 Alligator sinensis
CAGTTTTTCACAACAATTTGTCCCTCCCGCTCTCTGCCACATCTTTAAGTCTATATGTCACTGAGAGAAGAGGCACCCAGAGTCTAACCCCTGCTGGTGTTAATACACATGTACAAGTGTGCTGGTGTCTTGGGGTACATACAGTCGTTACATTTACATTGATCCAACCAGGGTTAGGTTGATTGAAATCCTTTCCTGTTCAGGCATTCAGAAGGGTTAAATCAGGCAAAATATGATGTACCTAATGTAAGTTAGTTCACCTGAATAGGTTCACTAATTTAGATCAAGGCTGGGTTAACCTGATCTAGGATATGGTTAATACGATCTTGCAAATGCCTGTACCTGTTTGCACCATAGCCCTGAGACTGAGAAAGCCCAGCTGTTCACTGCAGCCCTAGGGCTGTGCTAATCCCCACCTTCCCAACTCTGACTGGGCTATTTTCAGCCCCGTGACCACCTCTTCTCCCCCCACCAACCCTTTCCCCCCCACCCCCGACCCACTTGTTCCACCCTGAATCTTGATTCACTTGCCCCCACACTAAGTCACTTACATTAGTTTACACTAGTTTCACAGCTCCTGGAAGTGGTGAATGCATGTATACACCCCTCCTGGGAGTGAAGAACTCCTTCATATGCCCTCATAAAGTAAACTGCTCACACCTAGCCCAGGTGTGGCAAATGATTGTTCACAAAGTTGAACTGGAATAGGTCCTACATTGTAGCTGTTGGAAGTCAGGGTGTCTGGGACATTTAAAACTATATTGAACAAAACACTGGAAAATGCTTACAGAAGGAATGAAACTGGATGATCTTTTCAGGCTTCTTCTTTTTTTTAACTAGAAAACACACTAAAGAGTTCAGTTTTAGAAATCCAAAGTTCTGGAGCCACCAAAAGTGGCAATTTCAAAATAAATCCTACAAAAATGTGCATAGCAAGTGTTTACCATTGGTCAGTTATATAAAATGCACTCACATTTAGTTTTATTATCAAAATGGGTGACTGACTCAGATTACAATATGCTTTTAGCTAAGTAAGCTGCTCAGATCATTTTGCTTTGCTCTTTTAATTACTGATTGATTGTTCCTACACAACATGATTGATTTAAGGTCGTTTTAAGATATTATGTGGTATGGAGATAAGGGGAATTAGTTTATTGCAAACAGATTATTTTATAGTTAAATACAATACTCATTAAGAAATGCAATCTAGGATTTCTGATGAAAACTTAAGGCCCTGGCCATTTATGAAATGCAAATTCTTTTATGACTGGTGAGATACATTTCTTACCAAATAAGGGAGATGCTATTTTTTACTGGTTTCAATGAATTTGGAGGCATAAAGAGGAAGAGAATCTTGTAAAGGAAATGAATTACAGAAGGAATAACAATTTTGCACTTACTTGCTTTTGATTTAACTGTTCTGAAGAGAAGAAACACAAAAATTGGGGTGGGGGTGGTATGGTGTGAATTATGGCATAAAAATACAATTTTTTCAGATTTTCCTCATCTGCAGAACATAAATAACTGCAATGTAAGAGACTGTTAAAAATAAATAAATACAATTTACAGAAGATTTTGAAATAGTAGTAAACCAAAGAGAACTGATAATGCTCTCATACTAGATTAACAAATCTATTGTTTATTACCTCAATGATATGGCATGCTGTGAGGAGCCTATGCTCATGCAGTAATGATTAGATAGCTGGCTAACTTCCAGCCAGTAAGATTATTAACACTATTTTGTGAAGACTTGGTGTAAGGTTGATTTTCATGTACTGCATATTGCACAGAGAAAACTTGTATTAATCAATACAAATTATTCCCTGCACAATAAAACACAGTGGGGGCACAGAGGGGAGGCTGGAAATGAGGTGTTAATGTGAAGGAGTATGAAGAATAAAGAACATCACATGTTTTATCTCTAATGAATGTTGATTTTTGAAGGCAGGACTTTGAAAAAGTGGAAATATTAGTGGTTACACCACAGGATTGGACTTCTGGGCTTCTGTGCTGTGCTGCTAATTCTACTAATGACCTGTTACATGACCTTGGGGAAAATCAATTTCTTGGTTCGTGCCTCAGTTTACTCACCTTTAAAACAAGGATAATATCTACCTACTTAGGTCATAATTTATGAATTGTTGTAAAAATCTGGGATTACTGAGGTGGAAGACACTTTAGGAGTGCAGAGCATTATTAATATACTATATGCAAACTTGAAACAACATTGAACAAATTAATTTCTGAAAGATGAATTTAATATAATGTATGGAAATAATCACCAATTGTGCAGATACAACTCTTATTATTGTAGTTGTCTTACTAATAATGCTGAAATTTCCATAAACTGTTTTTTTTTTCCAGGCCTGGTATCCTTGAATTGTATACCATGCCACAAATCTCAGAAGCAGGCAGTGCCATCATATTACTTAGCATTATTAGGTGACCTGGGAATTGACTAAGAGCTTTGGAAGGCAGATGGACTGCAAATGTTTATGCGATGCGAGTTTGTGGACCGCTAGGTAATTGTTCCACTTATTCCACCTAATTCTGGTGGCAGACAACAGCCCCCACTATGAAGCTGCCAGACAGCACAGGGGGTTTCTGGCAGTTCCAGGCAGCTCCATGAAGTGTATTCTGGGAAGGCACTAGCAGCTGAATATCACAACAGCCAGATGAAGGCACAAGAATGTCTACACATGCCTTCAACTGGCTGCCAGGCAGTAGGAGAAGCCATATTCTGAAGTAACTCTGTTGGTAGTGGGTGCATCTACACATGCGGATTTACCATGCAGTAAATGAAATTACTGCATAGTATGGGCGTGCACCTACACGTGCATGCCTGTACTGCACAGTAAATATGGTGACTTATGCTGACTTGAGTGTATATTTGGTACCTGCATCATGCAGGTATGAAATTTACATTTGATTAGTTACTGAGCAGTAATATGTATGTAGATGCCTTACTGCACAGTAACACTGTGTGTGTGGACTGACTTGGGATTAAAGTTAGTCCCATGCCAGTCCACACACAGCATTAATACACTTTAACACTTGTATGTGTAGATGCTGGCCTATTTCTGTTTGCTCTGCAATAATTTACTGAGCAGTAAATTTAAGACGGCATAAATGTGCAGACATGCCCAGTGTGGATGGTTCTGCTGATGCAGAGGAGCTTTGATCTTGCCTGCACTCTGAGTTATGCAAACAAAGCATAACATTGTAGTGTAGACTGGGCCCTATTCATCCTTTGTTGCATTGTCATGCGTCAGAAATGAAGGAGTTGGACACTTGGATCAACTGAATAGACTGAGCCAGGAGCCTCTATTTCTATTTCTACCACTGCTATTCTCTTGGCACTCTGTGGTTTCATTTATCTACTTCTTGCTTCAGCTTACCTGTCTATAAAATGGATTTTATATACATCATAGGTGTATTATGAGGCTTAAATCTTTGTAAAAGGCTTTCAGAGCCTTAGATGGGATAGAGAGAAGTGCTAAGTATAAAATGTTCTTGCATGTACAAAGAGCTGTTTGAAAGAAGAGGTTCTAGCAGCTTCTAGACTACCAGGGTATTTGGAAAATGGCACAATGTTTTTGTTATTGGGCTTTTTTTTATTGCAAACCATGTGGCTACACTCAGCACTGGGCACAGAGGGCACTTTTACATGTGCTTTGGAGGTGTTTGTGGGGGGGTGACACTTTAATTAGAACAGCTCCAAGAGCCACTTTAATTAAAGCACTGTAGCATCTTGTGTATCAGTCACTGTGCTTCAGAATGGCAGTGAACATGCTTGAACTAAAGCTTTAGTTCAAGCGCCCCCGCTGCCATTTTGAAGGGTGGGGACTCTGATACATGAGATATGGGAGGTGGCTGGAGCACAGTAATTACCACACTCCAGCAGACTCGATTAATTAATTACAGTGCATTGGAGCAGGCCCTGCACTTGTGTACAGTCACATACCCCTGTGCAATTTTGTATCCTGATGTAAACAGTCGCACACTGCTGTGTGATTTTGTATACTGATGTAACCTCTGCCAGGATCAAGAATATAAAAGCCTGTGGCTATCTTGGGGTAGCTGTACACCATAGGTACCTATTACTATGTCTTGCTACTACATGGCAGGGGAGCAAGTAAACAGCCTTTAGGAAATAGCTTTGTCTTTAACAAATAGCTATCCAGGGATAGAAATGGACAGATAACCCCTCAGCTGGTGTAACTTTCCAATGGAGTTTTACCCGACTCTTCCAGGAGTACCATATTTTCGTGCATATACTCCGCCCACAGGTATAAGCTGCACCCACGTATAACCCATGGAAAATTGTATTTTTGTAAATAAGTCCGTGTATATGCCACACCCATGTATTCCCTGAGGCGGTGTATACACGGGGAGGCGGCACAGCCCGGCCTGCCCTGGCAGTGGCGAGGCGGCGCAGCCCGGCCTACCCTGGCCCTGGCCCCCACAGCAGCAGTAAATCTGGACTGGAGTAGGCAAAATTTTCCTTGGTTTAAATTTTATGTTGTCTAGTCACTACCTTTTTACTCTGATGTAATGCTATAGTTAACACTAGGTGCCTGATTTAGTAAGGTATCTATGTATTCTAGTCACCTTTTAGTTAAATTTTATGTTTGTTTTATGCTATGTACAATTCAATATTGACCTGCCTGAATGGTTATGTGTTTGCAGTCTCCCAGGTGTTTGAACTGAACAATGCCTTCTAGCACTTAAGCTGGGGCATTGCTATGTAGTGCCACTCTTAACTAGTGTGCATATTTGGATCATTCTGCATTCTAATTCAGATTCACTTGGACATGCATAAAATAAGCATAAAGCATTTTGGAGTGCATATAGGATTGGCCAATTCTTCTGTGTACAATCTGAGAGTACCCATCTGGCCAATGCCATGTATTGTCAATTAGGGCTGTGCGAAGCTTCGGGTGGTGATTCGATTCAGAGGAGATTCGGCCCGATTTGGTGGCCAACTCTCCAAATCCAAATCAAATCAGGGAACCAATTAAATGGTCCAAATTGATTCAAAGCTCTCTGAATCTCCAGAAAAGATCTGGAGAGCTTTGATGATTTGGGCAGTCCTGGTGGTTTCAGCAGGGAGCTGCAGCTGACTCCGAGCTGGTAAGTACTAGGGGTGGAGGGGTGGGGCTGGGGGAGGGGACCACACTGCTCCACACTGCATGGGGGGGCTCTGTCATGAGCCCCTCTTGCTCCCTGAGCCCGCCTCCATGGGTGCCCCATCCAGGCTAGATCCAGCCCTTTAAGAAAAGAAAATGCAGAGAAAAGCCCCAGGACTCACCATTCCTGCAGCAGCCTTGGGACTTTGGGGGCATGTGTAGAGCCCCTCACATGATGCAGGGCAGTGGGGGGCAGTGGGGTGTGTGGAAGTCTGGGGTTGTTTGGGGTTTTTTTTTCCTTAAAGTGCCTGAGCTGGCCTGTGCAGGGCAACTGTGGTGGGGGCTGGGAGAGTGAGGGGGGGGTTCAGGAGGCTCATGGCAGAGCCCCCCATGCAGCATGGGGCAATGGGGGGGGCAGCAGGGATCACCCCCCACCCAGAAGCACCTGGTTGTGCGGGCCGCCTCCCGATCCCATCCATGTCGCCATGTGCGAGCCGGGAGCGATATGCGGACCCGTCTTTGTGCACGCAGGCTGTGGCCAGG
>NW_005841923.1:965561-1032375 GCF_000455745.1 Alligator sinensis
GGAGCAGGGGGACAGGGGGCTGGCAGGGGTTTCCTCATGGTCCCCTCCCCCACCTCTAGTACTTACCAGCTCAGAGTCAGATGCAGCTCCCTGATGCAACCACTGGGGACTGCCCGAATCATCAAAGCTCTCCAAATCTTTTCTGAAGATTTGGAGAGCTTTGAATTGATTCAGACCATTTAATTGGTTCCCAATTCGATTTGGATTTGGAGATTCGGCCACCGAATCGGCAGGAGCAGTGAGTCTGGGGGTTTTGGGGTTCTTTTTTTTCTTAAACGTCCAGAGCTGGCCTGGGCGGGGCACCTGTAGAGGAGCTGGGGGAGTGAGGGGGGATTCGGAGGGTTGAGCAGAGCACCCCATACCGCGTGGGGCAGTGGGGATCGCCCCCTGCCCTGAAGCACCCGCTGAGTCAGGGCTTTTTTTTTCCCAAAGAGCTGGGAGCTGGGGAAACTGGGGCAGCCATTGCCAGGCTCAGAGAGCGGGCAGAGGATGGGCCTGGCCTGGCTGATTCAGAGATTCGGCAGCAGCTCAATCTCTGAATCAGATTGGGCTGAATCAAATTGAGACAGTGATCACCAAATCAAATCAGTGTCCCTGAACTGGCCAAATCTAAACCCGAAGCAAATACTAGCTACTTTGCACAGGCCTATTGTCAATGTTGGCTGCAATGTTGTCTACAGTCTCATTATTTCCTCTTCTGCCAAACCTTTCAATAGCTGTGTACATAAGGTTACAATCATTTTGTATTTGTACTATGCTAAGAGAGCATGTCTACATGTGCATTACATGTGCTGTAATTATGGCACACTAAGTTAGCACTTGCAATAACAGGTACTAACTTAATGCCCAGTAATTGGTGCTACTGCGCAGAAGTGCTGGCTCATGTCTTTCAAGTGACACTAATGTGCAGTAGATTAGTTCTACAGCACATTAGCACAGCTTTCACCGTGATGTGCTAATGCTGTATAGAATTAGCTAGTTACTGCACTTTTAGCATTTTGTGTGGATGTGCCCACTATGAATCTCATTATGATCTTTCTTTGATTCTCTGAAGGCTCCATAGGTAGAATTCTTCTAAAGGCAAGTTTAGCCATTTTCCTAAATCTAGAAAAGACATGCCCAGCTAACAAGTTTGGCCAAATTCTCTTTTATCTTCTTTGTTGTTATAACAGGTGAAGAAGTAAGTTACTTTCTTACCCTCACATTAGAAGGGAACAGACATGAGTCTGATGGCTCTCTTTTTTCAGTATATTTACAGTCATTTTCATCACTAACTACACTAATTTGCTAGCATCTGATGAAAATGCAGGAGGAGAGGAGGACAATGACTCAGGCCTTAGATCCTATACAGGGGAGAACCATCATCCTTTCTTGATACCCAGGGAATTATTGTCACACAGATGCTCAAATACTGGCCAGCTCATGTTTATTTCCCTGCTAGAGTTGGAAGAAAGAGTAGTGAGACTTGTAATAGCCAGTAGGAATAATGCATTGACAATATGTCATACCTCTCAGTAGTCTATGCACTCTTCACAGTTTTCACTTATATATAGCAAATTTAATTAATATTTTCTCAGCATAATATTATATAACCCTTTTATCATATTCAGCTAGCATGGAAGATTCTCTTGAAGGTGCATAGTATGATTTTTAAGGAAAAATGACAGTACTGCTGAAGGAATAACATGCAGCAACAGAAGCTATTAAAAGGCCTTCAGCATTGCCCCATAAGCAAAAGGAGAGGAACCAGGTCTGCTTTAAAGGATGGCAGCATGCAAACAACTTAGAAAAGTGCAATAGGAATTTAGGTTTAGGTCTGATTCAGCTAGTAAATAGATATGCTGCTGCCTATGCAGGGTTCATGCCACTGCCAATGCACCAGTCAGGGCTATAGATTGCTGTATACGAAGTTGCTGCCTTACAGAGTCCCAGATGTACACTTCTCTTCCACACTTCCTATTGACTAGAAAATTCATAAGGTGCATTCTGCATAGGGTGTTGGGTGCTGGAATGCCAACAAAAATGGGCTTAAGTGTCTCCATTCAAGGTATGAAGACCCAGGATCTATATCATTCTTTAATTCTACCTTTATTTACACACACGTAAAATTTAGGCACAAAAAATTAGCAGTGCAGCAGGGACTAAAAGTCCTTATGAATCAGAGCCAATGGTCTCAATCTAACACTTAAATTTTAAGCCTTTACAATTGTGTCTAAGCATAAGAAAAGACCCTTTGACTGTTTCAGTGCGACTACTCATATCCTTATGAAAATGATTGTCTTGCTTCTGCCCTGATTTAGGAAAACAATTAGTACATACTTAACCTTAACCAGCAAATTACATCAGCACATGTATAATTTTTAAGCTGACATGTATGGGTTTATTCATGTGCTTGTCCATGAAGTTAAGGATGCACATAAAGTATTTCTGAATCTGGGCCTGACAGTAAAAGACAGTGTTAGTAAACTGAAGCTTCCATCCCCGTCCCTCTATTTAAAATCCTGAAGTCAACTATGCATTTTTCAGTTGCTATCATAGGATTATAGTAAAATATGTCTGGAAGAGATCTTCTAACCTAATCTAGTCCAGCCCCTTGCTCAGCCAGGATCATCCCTAATGAAACCATCCCAAGCAAGTGTCTATCTGAACTTGCTGTGTCTAGCAAGTGTCTATCTGAACATTTTCTTGAAAATATCCATGGATGGAGATTTCACAATATTTCTAGGAAGCCTGTTCCAAGCCTGATTCAACAAGCAAATGCATGTGCTGTTGCCTATGCAGGGTTTATGCTGTTGCCAGTACACAAGTCAGGGTTGTTGATAGCTGTATACATGCTGCCTAACTAAGAGAGGGACACCCTAATAGTCAGAAAGCTAATTCTCAAACCTAAATTTCCTCTGTTACAGCATGAGGTCATTCCTCATACTCCTGTTCACTATGGCCAAAGAGAAAAGCCTGTCTCAGAGATTCTCAACCAGGGTTACTGTGGCCCCCTGAGGTACCTTGAGATCCTTTCAAGGGTTCTGTGAGGTACCATGTAAATGTTAGCACCTTTTGGTGTACAAACACTATTACATGATTCACAAGATAAACCCAGAAATTTCAAATAGGAATCCAGAACATTAGAAACATTCTGACCTGTTGTGGTCTTCTGAGTTCTTGCAACAGAAGAATTGTTCTATTATTTTTTTATAGGAAAAAAAGGAAAAAAACAGGGAAAACTAAGAGCTGGCATTTTCTGAGAGGTGCCTTGAGTCTAACAAGGGCTACAATGAGTTTTATAAGGTGTGCTTGGAGTCTAAAAATGGTTGAGAACTACTGGCCTTTCTATAATTGTCCATCAGACATTTAAAGACTATTATCAAAATCCCCCTCAGTCTTCCTTCTCCAGACAAAATAACCCTCTTTATTTCATACTTTCCTCAGAAGCCATGCTTTCCAGACTTGTTTCTTTCTGCTGGACTCTCTCCAATATGTCCATATCCTTCTTGAAGTGTGGAGCCCAAAACTGAACACACTATTCCAAATGAAGCCTCACCTGCACTGAATAGAGTGGAAGAATTACTTCCCTTGATTGCAAAAGACATTCCTATTAATTCAACCCAGTATGCTGTTGGCTTTTATTTTGCTTATTTTTGCAGCAGGAGAACATTGTTGACTCATTTTCAGCTTCCTGTCTACAGTAATCCTACAAGTCCTTTTTTGCAGTACTGCAGCCTAGCCAGTTATTCCCCATGTTGTGTTTGTGTATACAATTATTCCATCCCAAGGGCAGGACTTTTCACTTGTCCATGTTGAATTTCATCTGGTTGAGTGTGTACTATTTTTCTGGATGCTAATCCTACCTTCCAGAGTGTCTGGAACTCTACTCAGCTTGGTGTTGTCTGCAAACCTGTGAAGCATGCACTCAATCCTATCATCCAAATACTTAAGACATTGAACAATACTGGACCGAGGACAGATCCCTGGAGAACCCCACTTGATACTTCTTCCCAAGTAGATATTGAGCCATTGATGACCACAGGTTGAGCTCGATGATCCAACCAATTATGTATCCACCTTACAGTACTTCTTTGAATCTGTATTTCCTTAGCTTGTTAATAGAGTGCTGTGGGAGAGAGTGTCAAAAGCCTTGCTCAAGTCAAGGTATATCATACCCACTGCTCTCTCCCAGAGCCTGTCACCTTATCATAGAAGGAAATTAGGTTGGTCAGGCATGACTTGCTCTTGGTGAATCTATGCTGGCTGTTTCTGATCACCTTGTTTTTCTCTAGGTGCTTCACACCAGATTCCTTGAGGACCTGCTCTATGATCTGTCCAGCCTTACTTTGATCTGAAGTAAAAATTTACAGTGTACAGTATCTGCAATAAGTTATACAATTGTTTTCACTTACCAATATTAAGGATCTAAATAGCACTGAAAAATACTAGAAAAAATCCATAGAGAGACTATTTTGCAGAGAATATGTAAGAATACAACTTGGAAAGCAGGACTTGGAATATATAATTAGCTCTGCCAAGTGAATAACAAAGTCTTTGTTACCATGCTACGTGGCAGAATTGTAAGTGTTTACATATTTCTATGGCTGAAATGACTAGTGAAGGCAGTAACTGAAAATTCACAGATTATTCTAATCCAACTCTTCTTTGCACTTTTCACATTGTATTGATAATATTGGGTTGGTGAACGAGGAAGGGTTTAACTATGTGAGTTAGTTTCCATAAACATAAATTATAGTATATTACCATAATATATAGACTGAAACAACAGATAGGAAATGAAGAAAAAGTGGGAAGAAAATGAATCAAAGAAAATTAATTGAGAGAATGGAGAGAGAGAAAAGCAAATTCACAATAAACAACTTAGAGAACAGAGACTTGAAATAACTGTCTGATAAAAAACAACCAAAATAGTTTTAAAATATGCAAGATGAAATCAAAGTTTAGTATAAGGTAGTAGTAGAGATAGTTTCTAAAATGTGACAGACAGTTGTCACACTAAAACTGTCTGCTACGCTAACTGTAGGTTATAGGGATTAATTTAACCTAGTTGATATTATAACAAAGGGCTTCTTTACATGAGATGCAAACTGTGCAGTAGACTAAGTCAACTGTGCATTAGTGTGTCATAGCAAAAGCTGTGCTAATGCACTAATGCACAGTAGAAATAGTCTACTGCACACTGACATCACTAAAAAGGCATGCATCAGTGCTATTGCTGTTATTACAGGTACTATACTTAATGCACAGTAGCTATGGTGCTTTAATGCATGTGTAGACATGCCCAAAGGGTATCTTTTCAAGATATTTATGTCCATAATATAGAATTGGATTTTTCCTGAGCTCAAGTTCAACATTTTTTGATTATCCCTGTTATGATATCTGCTTTTTTACTTTAAGATTATGATTCATAAAGATTAATACAATAAAATGAAAGCATGAGCAAGTAATGTAAATAAGATGCACATTTATAATAGTGGGAGGAATTAAAAAATTAGAACCCCTAACCTGGGAATGTTGTAGATTTTCCCTCATTTGAAATATTTAAATTGAGACTTTGTATGCCTCTAATTTGTATTGCCCAACCATAAATAATGGTTTTGATGCAGGAATTACTATAGCTTTGTCCATATGGGGAATTGACTAGGAGAGCAGAATAAAGTATTCTGGAATAAAGTATGTCTCAGTCACTACTATATTTTGGGATAGCTCTTTTAATGGGAACTCATTTCAAAATATAAAGCCTGAGCGGACTGTCTGGATTTCATAGGAAATGTTCAGTATAGTTTATTCCATAATAGCTAGGCTGATCAGTTTCCCTCTGAGGACAAGGTGAAAATTTCATGAGTGTTATTTCATGCTGGCATTATGCAGGAGATTGGACTGGTTGATCATAATTGTCCTTCCTGGCGTTATTGCTGTGAATCTATTAATCTGTTTCAGATATGTTTCATAGTTTCTAGGGACCTCAATAGATCATCATGTCTGACCCCCTGCCCTGGGCAAGAATGAGTGCTGGGATCATAATAGCCCACCCAGATACCTATCCAACCTCCTCTTGAAGATCCCCAAGGTAGGGGAGAGTACTACCTCCCTTGGGAGCCCATTCCAGAGCCTGGCAGTCTGAACCATAAAGTAATGTCTCCTGCTATCAAGCCTGAATCTGCTTTCAATCAATTTGTGGCTGTTATTCCTTGTTGTCCCAGGTGGTGCCTCCCTGGACCTGCTTGTGATGCATCTGTAGATACACAACAAGGTGCGGTTAGCTTTACTGACCACTTCCTCGCATTGGTGGCTTATGTCCATCCTGGAGTCAACAATGACTCCAAGATCCCTTTCAGCCACTGTGTTGTTGAGAAGGGTGTCCCCCAGCCTATAGGTATGTTGCAAGTTCCTCCTCCCTAGATGCAGCACCTTGCACTTGTCTGCATTGAATTCCATCTGAGTCTCATCCACTCACCTCTGTAACCTGTCTAGATCTTGTTGGATTCTGTCCCACCCCTCCAGTGTGCCCACTTCTCCCCACATCTTTGTGTACTTAGCAAATTTGGACAGTGTGCTTTCCATTCCCATCTCTAAGTCACTGATAAAGATTTGAATAGCACAGGCCTGAGGACCAAACCCTGGGGAACTCCAATGCCCACATCCCTGCAGGACGAAAATGACCCATCGACCTCCACTCTCTGGGTGTGACTATTGAGCCAATTTGCCACCCATCTGACTGTGTAGGCATCAATGCTACAGTCGCCTAGCTTTTTTATGAGAATGGGGTGAGAAACAGTGTCAAAGGTCTTCTTGAAGTCCAGGTAGATGACAATCACCTCAATGCCCACATCCAAGGACTTTGTGACCTGGTTGTAAAAGGAAACCAGGTTAGTCAGGCAGGATCTGCCTGCAATGAACCCATGATGGTTGCCCCTGAGCATTACCTCCCATGCTGTGCTCCTTGATAATTTTCCCAAAGGTCTTCCCAAGGATCAAGGTGAGACTAACTGGCCTATCGTTACTCTGGTCCTCCTTTCTCCCCTTTTTGTAAATGGGGACCACATTGGCCCTTTTCCAGTCCTCTGGGACCTGGCCAGAGCACCATAAGTGCTCATACAGCCAGGCCAGAGGTCCTGTATGACTTCTACCAATTCCCTCAGTACTCTTAGATGAAGAGCATCTGGACCTGCTGATTTATACATGTCCAGCCCCTCCAAAAGTTCCCTAAATAGATCATCCCTGACCCTTGGCATGGCGACATGTCCCCTGAGCCTGTCTGTAATCCTAGTGGGGGAGTTGTCCCAGTCCCTAATCAGAAATATGGAGGCAAAGAACTCATTGAAGAGATCAGCTTTTTCCTTTGCTACAATCACCAGATTGCCAAGCCTGTCCTGTAGGGGCCCCACATTACCTAGTACCTTCTTACTCCCTATGTATTTGAAAAAAGACTTTTTGTTATTCTTAATTCTGGTCACCAGCCCTAGTTCCATCTCTGCCTTGGCCTTCCTAACCACCTCCCTGCAATTGCGAGCAACAGAGGTATAATCCTTCTTGGTGATTGCCCCTTGTTTCCACTGATTGTATGCCACCTTTTTTTGCCCTCAGGCCCTCCTGGATGCCTTTACTGAGCCAAGGGTGCTTTTTAGCACTCTTGCCCCTTTTGGTTCACATTGGGACTGACTCCCTCTGAACTCGAAGGATCATCTCCTTAAGGAACAACCACCCATCCTGGACTCCCATCTCATCGAGGCTCCGAGTCTCCAGTGTCTCTCTTACTAATCTCCTTAGCTCATTGAAGTCAGACCTCCTGAAGTCAAGGACTTTTGCCTTACTGCTTGCTTTCACCACCTTGCACTGGATAGTAAATTCCAGCAGACGATGGTCACTAATGCCCAGGTAGCCGAGCACCCGCAGATCCCTCACCAGGTCATCGCCTGTGGCAAGGACCAAGTCCAGCTAGGCATTTCCTCTGGTGGAATTATGTACCTCCTGGGTTAGGTGGAGGTCCATTCATAACATCTAACTCCTTGATGGTTCACGCACTATATGCTGAATGCTATGAGTTCATTGCTTCCTTGCTATACTTGGGAGTGCTGGCTTTTAAATATTGGCTAGGACCTTGTTCCATATTATCATCATCCTCCATTTAAATTCTGACATTTAGCAATGCCATACTTAAAAACCACTAGGACTGGCAACTAAGGGTATGATCCTGTAATTCGCTATTTAAATACCTGTCATCCATGGAAGCAGTCTCATTTAACTTCCACTTAAACTTCTTTGTGAACTTTTCTACTTGTCTGTATCTATAGATTTCTACAACGATAAAAAACAGGGTCCTATTTAAAGCTCTAGGCACCACTGATACCAGTTACAAAAGTAAAATTAAATAGTAGCTTTCCTCATTGCCACACAACAGTCAACAGAACCCAAATCCCTACAGAATATAAAGCACAAAAGTTCTCTGCCGCATTCCTCTCCTCCTGAGAATGGACAGGCCCTGACCTGTATAGTAGCCCTCACAAGTGGACATGCCTTACAACATGTTTTGAAGGCCAACAGATCAGTGTGGGGAGATTGTAATGTTGTTGGGGGCTTCTCACAGAAAGTATACTATCATCCCCAACTCTCTCTTAGAAAGGAGCTACCTCAAGTACTTCTTCCAATTACAACAGTGTCAGTTTCTCACAAAGAGAAACAAGTGATCTCTTAGGTAAGGAGGTGCTAAAATATTTAGTTGCAATAGACTGTCACAGAATTCCACTTTGAGCCATTGTAGACAAGTTATCTAGAGAAAGAATTGAGTGGGGGCTCATTACTATTCTGTGACCAAAGGTAACATATTTACTCAAATCTAAGACTAGGGTTTTCCCCCCAATAAGCATGGGGAGAAAAGCCCCCCAATTTATCTGTATACAAAGTGTGGGGGGAGGGTGCAGATGGCAGGGGGGGCACAAAAGCTGCAGGGGAAAGATGAGGGAAAGCAGAGGGCAAGGGAGACACCTGATTTCCCCAACTGCTGCCTTCCCTACTGTAGCAGTGTATGTGTGTGTGTGTGGGTGGGGGGAGAGATTTATTTAAGACAACCCTCTGATAATTAGATTCCATACCTGGAAAATTAGAACTAATTTATAAATTTTCCATATATAGAATATAATTATTGTGGACTCATCTTGAATTCAGGGTCAACTTAGATTTGAGTAAAAATGGTATATTTAATGATTCCTGCCATTTTGATTGTCTAGGGTCAGTGATAACTCTGACCTGATCCTTGGTCTCTTTGGTATTTTAGCAGCAAGTGGCCAACAAAGGGAGAAATGGTGTTCACCAACTGTTTGAAGAATTTTCATCCTCTAACCTAAACAAGTTCAGTCTGTTTTCAATTCAAAATAAGTTCTCTGTTCTTAATCCAGGTTCCAAGGATCATGCACTTTTATAGCAAGTAAAAGTACCACCTATATTAGATTAAAAGACCTCAGAGAATTGAGTGTCCTTGGCATACTATTTTATTATATTGCTAATGGTTATGCATGGCCATTAAATGGAAGAAATGGCAGTACTGAACCTTGTGGGACACTGAGATCAGATTTCTGGGAAAATGGGTTTAGTTGCCAAGATCATCTGTTGGAAAGAAATGGAAGTACCATGTGTAGTGCAGGTACCCTGACTCATGTATGGATATGAATAGTGGAGAGTAGCAGAAGTACTTTGTGATCAGTTGTATTAAATGTCCTTACCCATGGCTGTCACCAAGAAGATATCATGCATCTGAGTGGTCAGTACTGTTTCCATATTGTGACATAACTTGAAGTCAGGCAGCCAGTGCTTTAGGGTAGTAGATTATAAACTCCGTGAGACTGAGATGGTCTTTTCCCCCCTTTTACACAATACCTAGCTTAGTGTGGTTCTTGTCTATAATTGGGCTTCTTGGTACTACTGCAATTCAAACAATGAGTCACAATAATCGTCATCACCAGTAGAAATAGGTAGTGTTGGAACTGGTTCATGATCACCTTTATGGTGTTGTCCAAGGGCTAGAGTTGTAAGACTAGAAAGTAGTGAGTTCTATGCTGTGGAGTTCCACCACATGCTAAGAGACTAGATGACTGAATTGTGAGCATTTAAGTCAGTGTCTTTTTCCAAAACAGGAGTTGAATGTGTTCCAAGGGCATTCACTTTCTACTAAATTCACCTAATTATAGGAGGGTTGTCTTGAATTCATCCTCACCCCCAATGCCATGTCAGGGAAAGAAGTGGCTGCAGGGCTCAGGCAGCTCCCTTGTCCACTGTCTTCCCTCTTCTTTTCCCTGCAGCCTTCCTGCCCCCTCTCCCCTGCCATTTGCACCCCCACCTCCACAATCTCTGCCCCTTCTCCTGTGCTCCCCACAGTCTGTGACTGGACAGGATGGGCATGAACTTCTTTTGGTTTCTCTGTATCTTCTGTCTGCCAGACATTGTTCTGTCTAAATGTGCCTGGTGATTGTTTCCATGTATAAAAGCATTTATACTTGTGGGTCTGAAGGACTGTTGTGGATATTTTGTTTGATAAGAAGAGGATAATTCCTTCCCAAAGGAAGTATCCAGCCTTTGGTTAAAAACAAGCAATGTGGGTTTAATAAAGTCTTGAACCAGCACAGGTCCTTTACTTGGGATTTGACAACACTATTATCACAGGAAGAGATCTTTGGCTCTCGCTGTATGCTGAAGCATATACGTACAAATGAGATATACAAGATTTAAATTGATAGACAGGGATGTTGCAAAAGCCTCTTCCCCTTCAACTACTTCTCTTCAGACTCTCTTACTCCCTTTTCATTCACTACACTGATATTTCTATTCTCACCAGCACATGTCTCTTCTTGAAAGCTGACTCTAGCTGTGTCCAAAGCATCACTCCACTGAGTGCTTGCAAGCACTACTACAAAATGCAGCCAGTATATCCCTCCTAGGGCAGTCTGAGAACATTTGTGATTAGAACAGTGCTGCCAAGGCCCATGGCAGAATCAGGTAAGAGAGCTAGAAAATGATCTCTCATAGGATGATATCTCTTGTTAATGCTATACTGTTTTTCCCCCTTGTGCCTTTCTTTATTGTGTAAGAAATTGTTATATAGAGAGACTAACTTCCATAGAGGAGTGAAATTGTAATAACTGCTCTTTACAATTTCAACTTTTAAGCATTCATGGGATAAAGCTACTTTGGAAGGCAGGTCCAGAGCACAGGAAAACTTTTATACAAAATGACCCTTCATAGCTTCTTTCTTAAGAGAACACATCAGAGCATCAGAGCAGCCCAGATGGGGTGAGTGAAAACCTGCTGCACCTTTGTTGGCAGATCTTTTTGTCAGCTCCTGTGTGTTTACTTGAGACAAGTTTTTCCCAGTAGAGCGCGATCTTTCTTCTTATATTGTTATTACTTTGCAACACCCAAAGGATGTTAGGAGTGTCACAGAAAAAAAATAAAGACATATTTCTTGCCCCGGGACACTTATGGTTTAGTATTGCACGTGGCATAATTTGAGAATTTCACATTAAGGTGCATTGGTTAAGGGTAGACAGAGAGGAGTAGACTGTTACCCCACAATCCTATTACAATCATGGCATATGCACATCGTGCTGGTCTGTTAACTTGTGTATATTTTGTCTTTGGTTTGGACTCCTATTAAATTCAGTCATGTTTGCAAATATCTAGTAGATTACCCAGTCCAGGTCTTCCCTTGACCATTTCCAACCTCCTCCCACATAGTGGTCCCATCCTTTTTCCTTATAGATACAATCTACCCATGGAGATGGGATGATAACATCAACAAGACTCCTGGGTTAGTAGGAGTCTCCTGATCCAACTCTACAATTTCTTTATTTGAGAAAAGAACCATATGCATGGTTCTTGGGTATGCTACCATGTACCACCCTACATAATTTCTCTCCCTTCTCACTGTTTACACCCTTCAAATATTTTACTTGTAGGTGCTTAGCTTACCTCCTTCTTCCAGTAATCATTTGGCTATGGTAAAGGATACATATTTATTTCCTTTAATCTTTCGCCATAATTAAATGTAAAGGCAATTTGATTTGAATTGTAATACATTCTATTCCTCTAAAATTAAGTAGATTCTTTTTATGTACTGTAAACAACAATGAAGAAATGCTTCATTTCAATAAGGACTTCAAACAAATACTCTTTGGTCTCCTAACACATGGGAACATACAGAGGCTGTCTCTGCTTGGGAAGAGGGGGATTGTACAGTCTGCTTTGTTTCTCATTCATGGCCATTTTTCATACCTGAAAACCAGTTTGTATACCCTTCTTAAAGAGACAGAGAGAGAGAAAAAGACAGAGTGAACAAGAGTTGATAGGGCTACATTAGCTCATTAAAAACTAAAATACCATTTCTATTTTACATAATTTAACATGGCAAACTATTAAAAAAAGTAAGGTGAAAACTGCAACCCCTAGGCATGTGTTTAAAACATCCTCATTTAGATGCTAATTTTGATTCCTAGTGTATGGCTGGTTAAAAAAAAAGCCATTAACAAAGGGGCAGATTACTTAAAAGGCATTATTAGGCAAATATGTATGAGTTTTCTGATACCAAGTGGCCCTTTTATACAGCTGCTACATAGAGTGACACGGAGATATTTGTTTTAAAGAGTGAAAAAAACCCACCAGATTAAAAAAAAATGAAAATAAGTAATTATGTTGAGTGTAAATCACACAGGTACAAAAAAACTTTAAAAATCATGATGTACTTTCTCCTTTAAATGTTTAGAAATAGTGTAACACTGCAGGTGATGTATGTTACCAACTACATTCTGTGATGTAGCAAACGTTTATGTAATAGTGAAATGAACTTCAAAATGTTGCTATTTAATTCTAATCATATATCCTGCTATGTGCATTAATGAAACAGCATTGACAGAAAAGTGAAATGAGGAAAATAACAGGCAGCATGAGGGGAAAGTGCATTCTTTCCACCTGAGACTGAATTCATGACTGGCAAAAATAAGGTTATAATGATATTAAAATGAAAACTGTTCAGACAGAAAAGATATAAGTAAATGTATTATGCTGTATAAATTAAATGAGTAATAGAGGATGGGCAGATGGTTGTTTAACTGCATCACAGTAAAAGCACAGTGAATAGGTCTTGACTGAGGGCTCCTTCTGAACCTGAATCAAATCTTTAATAAGGGAAAGACTAAGGGAAGTTCCAACTTGAAGAAAAAATGAATTCAAGTGCAGAATAGTTAACTCTATTCTATTTGCCAGTGCATCTGAATGATTTGTGCCTTCCTTCTAACCTATCTACAAAGGGTCAGTATCAGAAACAGTTAATAATCATTTACTCTTGCCCCAAAGACCTCAATCGAGATGGGGGCCCCAGTGTTCTGGGTTCTTCTGTACAGTCCTAATGACAAGATGTTCCTTGCCTTGGATATTTAATTGTTTTAGTTGCAAAACTCCCCTGGCAATGCTTAAGTGCAACGTATATTTTAAAAGGTTTAAAAAGCTGGCATTATTTAGATCTCATAACAAATGAATGGGCAGAAGTGAGAGCAACTCCTTGGTGTAGTTCTCCCTTTATAAATGCATATACACTATAAATGCACCAGGGCATAATCCTCTCGTCATGTATTTAGGTAAACCCAAGTTAAAGGAGTCACACTGGTATAAAGTTGGAATAAATATAGGCAAAGTTAGCTCACTGTTCACTTTGCTAAAATGAATGAGAGAGAAGTACAATTATTTACATTATGAAAACCTGATATAAAATGATTATTTAAGAAGAACACAGAGAATGTATCACAGTATATGGTGAACCTTTAGATTTTCTTTCAGCGAGAAGAGAAAGAAGGAATATTTGAAGTTTTAGCCCCTGATGGAGCAATTGCTTAAACAGGTCATTTCTACCTTCATAATGTACCAAAGACAAACAACAGAGACATGCATACAACTCACAGAATCATAGGGTTGACAGAGACCTCAAGGGTCATCTGGTCCAACTCAAATTATGTTGTTACTGCTTAACAGCGAAGTAAATAGATAAGTAAATAGTGACCATAAATGTCTTGTATGGAATAAGTTAAAAAATACTTGTTTGACCTAAAACAATTGTTTTCTAAGGACCGGGTTTTATTTAACACTTTTAAAGCTCAGTTCCATGGTCCAATGTGAATTATTATTTCTATGTAGTTGTCCATAATCTTGTTATTTTAAAAAGAATACAGATAACTTGATGTTTTAAAGCAAGATCAAGATGGACTAAAACAGAGATATTTTCAGATTATCCATCCTAGTACTTCTGACTTGTGTAGATGTCATAGGAAATTGAAAAGCTTAGTTTTACAACACGCTTGAAACCTTTTCTTGAGGGATTTTTTTCTTTCTTTTATTTCAAGTGTAGCTGTAACCTGGAAGTGGAAATGGTTTATCAGTGTCATATGTGACTGTGTCATGACATGGAACTTCAGGTCATGCAGGGTAAGAGAACTCTCATGACCATTTTTAAGGGAGGTATATATTAGTTTTGTATGTCAAGTTAAATGATTGCCAAATAACATGTGGCAGCTTACATATTTGTATAGGTCAGTTATGGACATGTCACAACTGCCTCTGGTTTACTGTAAAGGTCTTTTTTGCCTTTTTTTTTTTTGCAGAATGTCAACACCAACCTTTACAACCTTAACAACTGTGTTAACTACCTCATGATAACTGGCAACCAGTTATTTCAAGGTTTAAAAAAATCTGCAGTATAGACAAACTTTTAAGGGACTTTTCTGCTTCAGGCACTAGTTATCTTGAAAAATAGAACTTGATGCATGCACTCTTCAAGAGGAGAAGGGACATGGGAAAATATATATCTTAAGGAAGGAATTAAGGAAAGGGTGTACACACTAGCTATAGGAAGACATTAAAACGTTCACACTGAGGATAGTAAAAGCATGTAGTATGTAGAGCATAGAACAAAAATGATAATGTCTGTTTCAAGCCAGAAGAGCCAATGAAATATACTCATGGTAGCAAAAAGAATCAGCAAAAAAAGAAGAAAAAAAGATCAGGACTGGGGAGAGAACAAAATTAAGTTAATTTTGATAGAGGAAATTCAGACTTCTCTTTACTCTAGGGTTTCATTTACTATATGTAGGAACTCTTCTATATTTTCACATTATAGGGACTGGTTAAAAATGGCCCTAGCAACAGGACCAGAACTCAGGTGTCCCCTTTCCCTGGGGCAGTGCCATTGTATCTATATATAGAGAGAGAGTCTGAATTGCCTCTGTCAAAATTAACTCTATTTTTTTCTCTCTCCAGCCCTGATCTTTTTCCCCCTGTTTTTGCTCATTCTCTTTGTTACCCTGAGCACATTCCATTTGCTCCTGCCTCGAAACAGACATTGTCATTGCTGTTCTCTATATATTTTTACACCTTTTCCTTATTCTCCTCCATGGCTGAGTTGAAGACCTATCTAACCACTAGGTAACTGGACAAAGATGATCATCATCTCTACTTGTTAGTTAAACAACTACCCTCTGAAGTGGGACTAGGCATTCTGGATTGCAGGACAACAGAGGCACCTAAACAACTGCCTAAATGAGGTATCAAACACTGGAGAGAGGTAGTTCAGTCACATGCATGTGTATACCATCTCTTATTGGCTACCTTGAAATGTCTCCAGTTTTTCTGGATTGCCCTTTTGAGGTGCTATCTCTCCCCATTCTCTGTAGAGAACCTAAGTACCTACATTCAGTCAAATTGGGTTGCTCTCCTGGGGCAAAGTGCCTAATTGTAAGTGCTTCTGTGGTTAACTGGGATCTGCCCCCAAGACTTTAGGATAAAAAGGAAAAGAAAGGTTAGGCTCTGCACTTAAAAGGAAGAACATCCCACTATGCAGAACTATTGAAGGCAGAAGTCCTTCAGCCTTTGGCCTTTGTGCAGCATTTTTGATGAGTCAGAGTAAAAACATACTGGAAAAAGTTGGTCCTTGGTTTGAGTCTATTCTTGAGGATAAATGTGTAATCTAATACAAAATAATATTTTCATTATTATAGGTCATTTTCTATGTGATGAGTCGGGTTTTACAGTGCTGTTTAGAATATGGCCTGTAGAATATGGCTTAGAAGTTTAGGTCTTATTTTCCAGGCAGGTAGACATTTTTAACTAAAGGCAGTTCTGCTCAGGGTCACATTAGATTAGAAAAGACCAATCCCCTCAAGTAGTACATATAAATATATTTTCTATTCAGAGCTGAAAAATGAGGAGAAAAGCAACAATTTTGTTGACCACAATAAAGACAAAGCAAATGAGAGGAATAAACAGTGAATTTTATCAGAGCTGTTAAGATCTGACGAGTGTTTTCTGTGTTAGTTCACCGGGAAATATTTAACTCCGTTGTTTTTCAGATTGCAGTTTTTAGTTCACCTCTCAAATAAGGGGCAAATCTTGGACAGGAGGTCATTAATTTTCCCTTTCAGTCCCCACCTCCTTAGAGCCACTAGAGTTAATAGGGCTGCATATTAATCAGGGCCTCGATCTCTTTGTAAGAGAAGGGCAGGAAGGAGGGGGTCTCTACATTTACGCCATTAACTTTAGGTGACAAATAAAGGCTGTTCTTCCTGCTGGGCTGTCACTTAGGATGTCGGGTTACAGCTGCACAACTGAGATGTTGTATTTTTATGTGGTGGCAAAGATGAAGAAAGGTTAAGGAGGGATGTGCTGTGCACAAGGCAGAATTGAACTGAATGCAGTGAATATGCTCCTTGCCTACAACCAGCCTTCAGATGTCAGGTTCCTACATTTTATTGTAAACTTCTCTTATACCGGCATGTCACAGGTATGATCAGAAGTATTTTTGTGACTGAAGCAAAGACTATTTTACAAGCTGGGATGCTTTAAGCTTCCAAGTCCTTTTATTAATTATAAAAATGCACCTGGTTTGCTTCAAGGATTATAGACATCTCCAGAATATTTTAGGGTAAATTGTGCACAGTAGGCCCAAACGTGGGTTGCCACAGCTGCTTGCCTTAGGAAAATTCCTGAAAAGAAGATGCCTTAGGATGTTCTGCAGAAAGAGCCTTCAGAGGAGCTGTGCCTGAGAAGATTGCAGTCAGCTTCCTCTGGCATGGTAGAGCACCATTTGTTGGTCCCTGTGAAGCAGTATTGTAACTAGTGGTGGGTAACTGGGACACGAGTTTAGGTGCCAAATTAAAGGGGGTGATAGAAAGAGGCATCAGAACAGCAACTGGGGTGGGATCAGGCCAACTTGAGGGCAGATGTTACTGAATTCAGTGCTGCCACACTCTAGTGGTGATGGGATTTGGTGGCACTGAGACATGGCAGGAGACAGCTGCTGGCAGCACCTCACTGAAGCTCTCCTCCTCCCCCCCAACAGCAGTAGAGTTTCCCATAGTATTACTTGGTTTTGTGCCCAGTTACACCTCTGGTATGAAGTGGGCACAAGCATGAACACTGCCATCCTTCCTTCTTGTCCTTGCTCAGATGACCTAAATCTCTCTCTGTCCATATGAAGGCAAAAGTCAGAAGAACTATAGTTGAAAAAGAAGCAAGATTTGGAGGGTTTGTCAACCCATAGCCACCTCCTAGAACTGCACTTTCACTCAGCCTCACAAATCTTAGGGTGTGTATAGACAAAATGAGGGGCATGTGTGTACAACACTTTAAAGCCAGTTAAATGCTTTTGCACCACTTTAATGGCGATGATATTTGCATGCGTCAGTGGCGTATTGCGCATTAATTCCAGCCTCTGTAGCAAATTTGGTGTAATGCGCCTTAAATGACTTTGGAGCGCAGCAAACTAAAGCACCTCCAAGGAGTTTTAGTTTGCTGCCCTACCAGCTGTGGAGCAACGCACTGGGCTCCGTGTGGCTCAGGGCCCATGCAGGCAGACTGTACAGGACATGCAGGCAGCCCATGCAAGCAGGCTTCACTGAAGAAAAAAAAAAAGCGGTGAGCCTCATCTCCTGCTCCCCCCACCCCTCCGAGCCTGCATGAGCTATGCAGGGACCCAGTCCTTCCCTCCATGGCTGCAGTGCCCCCCAGGACTGCCTGAGCCAGGAGCCTGAGGGCAGGTGTCACCTGTGGGGGTCCACCACTGCCACAGAGGGAAGCACCAGCCCCCCTCCACAGCTCAGGGAATGCTCTGCCTGCTGGCAGCTCGCCCTCCCCTCCCTGCCACTGGAGAGGCATGTAAGGCATGGGTGTACACGACACGGGGGTTTACTTCACCCTAAACTGAAGCAGTGTTTTTAAAAACCCACCACTTCAATTTAGGGCGAAGTAAACCCCGATTTCATCTACACACCCCCTTAGAGTGCCAACAAAAGTGCAGCTCCCTGCTGTAACTCAGAACAATTTTTGCAAAGTATTCTAAGTTACAAGGTTACCCCAGACCAGACAGAAGTTCCCTGTTGGCTCCGGGGGGAGGGGAATCTAGCTGCCAGCTGGGAGCCTGCAGCCAGGATCCCATAGCAATGGCCATAACTCTCTGTCTGTTTTCAGAATGGGAGAGGGGAAAGGCAGTGGAGGGAGCTCATTCTTGGTGCTCCGCAGCTGGTGCTGAAGGGTGGGGTAGGTGAATTGGATCCCCCTCCTCACCTTGAGGGGTTCTTATACACCTCCGCACCCTCCAGGGGTGCTGAAAAACCTCCAGACTGAACTTCTTCCATGCCTTTCCCCACCTTCCCATTCTGAAAACAGCAATAGGCTAGGAGCTCCATGGACACAAGTTACAAAAGATGCTACATTTTGAAACCTCTTTATATGATACCTCATGCAATGAAGGGTCAGATATTCATCCCGTCAGCCATTTTTAAGCTGTCTGCAGCCATGCACTTTTGTTTGGTCACAGCTATAAACTGCTTTTTGTGGTCAAATTGGGCAAAAATTGTCACTTCCATCTACACCTTTAGTTTCTAAGATTGTTTGCCCTGAAGACTGAAATAGTAAATCAGGGCAGTACTGCTGGCTTCTTTGATTTCTCATCTCTACAGCCACCATTTGCTCAAACTAGGAAAGGCCAAGCAAACGCATATAGTTGAAAGCAGGGAACGTATACTTTCCTGTAACACTGTTTGAAAAAGGAATACCTTAGATAAGTGTTGGCAGTTACAGTATTTGTGTAAAAGTTTGTCTTGTGATGATGACTCTGATGCAACAAAATGTTTATTTGCATGCTTAAGCATGTAAGCAAATGGCATTTGCTTTAATCTGCTTTTAAGTCTGTAGGACTACATTTGCTGAAACTTAAATGTGTGCTCAACTTCTTTGCTGTTATATTGGGGACATTTTCACTGCAATGATGTGATCCTAATTTTCAAAACTTCATTCTTGTTTTAATTTAGAATCAGAATGTGACCCTTTACATTAGTAAGTTATTTAAATTTAATTATTTTTTCCTGTTAGTTTTCATTAAGAAAAGTACTGGGGTTTGAATTTCCTAGCTCTGCAAACTATGTTGCAGTTGCAGCTTATTAAGTCATTAATATAAGTAATTATTACTACTGATGTGATTACTTATTATTTATTATTAATAGTAATGTTTTTGTATTTCTATTGCACATTTTCCTCACAATATACTAAGATTTTCCCAAACATTATTTTAAATTTAATTTTATATATAATTACATATATTTAATGTTGCTCTTTCTAAATAAAAAAGAAAAAATGTTGGCCTGAAAGCATGTAGTGGGGAAAAAACCTCCAGCTTTATTTCCTTTAACAGTTCTTAATGGTTGCTGGCATTTTTGACCAAACAGAATATGTTAACTGCTCTCTGCATTGTGAAACCTCATTAAATAGTTTTCATTGTGATCTTTGCACTCATAATAAATCCCTATAAAAGCATTAGAATAATTTATTTTTCTTTGATAACTTTTGTGTAGAAAATAGTATTTTCATATTGGCCGAAGGTGATGTGGTTTTGCTTGAAAACCTCCCTGCCATTTTCAACTTATGGTAAGTCCATTTTATCCACGTGCATTTGATCAATTTAGTGTGATTGGCTAGTCCTATAACTCTTAAACTCTGTTGGGGCCTGGTTCAAAGACAATTTAAGTCACTGAAAATTTCAGTTGATTTAGCTGGGCCCTGGATCTGGTCCTTAATGCAAGGACATATACAAAAATATCAGATTTCTCCTGTTGGGCATTGTTTTATTACATAAATTGGAGAAGGCTGAAATCTATTCTCAAGTGTTCTTTTCTTTTCTTTTCTTTTCTTTTCTTTTCTTTTCTTTTCTTTAATCTGGTGCTTCAGTTAAGCCTGCACTATCTCACAGTGATTGCTAGTATCGCTCTTCTGCATTTGAGAATTCATTCTGCATTAGTTTTTATCATTCTTGCAGCATCTCTCAAGTTTTCCCATATTTTTCAAAAATAATTGTCAGCTAAGACACAAGGTTCATATTAGCATTGTCTTCTGCTCATGTAATGACTGATAAGTTCAGATGAGCAGAGTTTTTCAAAGTGTTAACCCACTGTAATTGTTACAAGTATGGATGATTCTGGTGGTAACTGATGAAGGAGGAAATGTGAATGATTCTCTAGTGTTTTCAAATCGGGCAAGTTGTGCTAAAGTCAAGGTTACCACCTACTGGATTGAAAGGTATAGGCTCATTGGCATGTCTACATGGTCTCCATTCTAGGACAGTGGACAACTTGCTCCCTCCTGGGTGCACCAGGGACAGGTTATTAGTCAGAGTAGAAAATTGAGAGAGCTCTGATTGTATACCTTGAGGCCTACACACGGGCTTTGTATATCAGGGGATGCTCTTTCAAGCTGTCCACTCTTCCTCAGTCTCTGCTGGTGAACACAAGCAGAAACGGTTAGGCAGGGCTTATTTTTTCGGCAGCAGATACCAGATATAGATATCTGCATTATTTTCTCGTCCTCCTCTGTTTACCGCTCTGTATCCACTGCCTGGATACTGTCTCTTAAATTAAGTTTTCAAGTTCTTTGGGACAAACAGAGTCTTTTTCGTCTGTGTTTATACAGCAGTAAGTGAAAGGGGATATGATCCATGATCAGGATTTCCAAGCCCTACCACAATACAAATTAATAATAATAGTAACAATACCAATCTGAAGTGCAAAATGAAGAAGTTTCTTAGGCCTAAAAAGGAAGATATGAATACTAGTAATTTTGATATCCTCTCCTTTTCAATTATGTAGTGTATTTTGTGGCTGCCTAAATATAGTTAGCTATATGGAATAATTATAATTTTGCTCAAATATATGTTCCCAATTAGAAAGGAGGTTTCCTGCTGTTGGTAAAACTTTGAAGCTTTTTTAGAGTTAGTTAAATCCATTAATTCTTTTTGAAGTGATTTCTCATGATTAAGGCTCTGTGTAGCTGTAACATGTCAGGACAGCAGCTAATTCAGCTGTACCCTGGAAGAGACAGTTAGTGTCTTTGATTTGTCAATATTTTGCTTTTTGTACTTCTACCTTCTCCAGTTAGGATTCTTTGAGCTTGAAGTCAATATTTTGAGTTATTAGGAACTGACTAGCTGCTAGAACTATGTGAATATTTCTCAATTCAATTCCAAATGGGTTTATCCATGATTCTGATTTTGGAAAGGTTTGCTTTCAAATAAACCTTTTTTCTCACACCATGTTCTAATCTAATTGGACTCAGTTCTGTCACCCTAAGTCATGGTGAGTAAAATCATAGTGTGCTACTTGTAAGAGACCACAGCAGACTTGGGAGACCGCAGCAGTGCCTAACAGCAGTGAGGGTTGAGAGTGCTGTACCTGATAGGGCTCTCAGTCCCAGCTATACCACATGTGCAGCCATGACCAAGACTCGTCACAAGTGATGGGACTCACAGTGCTGGCTGTGAGTGGTCTTCATGGCTGGGAGCCCCATCAACAATGGGGTTTCTCACCACAGGAGCCTACTTCTTGTAGATTAAGATGAGGCCCAGGACAGGGCTCCCCCTATACCAGAAATAAGATGGGATAGTATCTAATACATGATCGCACAAGGCATAATCATATGGACCACAGATTAATCCAATCACACCTTTACCTGCACATGTAGAGGGGGCCTCACTCACTCAGCTCTCCTCATAAGGTGGAATGTGACTCCATACACCAGAATCTGAGCAAAAGCAAATCCAAGTGTGCCAGAAATTATAGTGTACTGAATACCCATAATGGAAAAAATAGGGGTTTAATGAGAGGGAGAGGGCAAATTTAATTAGCTTAACATGACACACATCCTTTTAAAAAAATATGGAGGGGCTGACTTTTTGGCAGATGTGCTACAAATTAGCTCTGTGCCCTCCCCTTCAAGCCACTCCAATCCCCTTCCTGCAACTCCAGTCCTGCTTCTGCTTCCTGCCATTTGCTCCCTTTCTAATTTGCTGCTGTTTTCTGCTTCCTGCCCAATCTGCTACTGTGATGCCTGTCCCCTCTTCAGTCTGTTATATATACCACAGAGAAGCAGCCTGTGACACTTGTGACACTCATGCCATTTTGACCACCTTTCATCTAGGAGGTCTATAATGTAGTGAAAAGGGTTTAGCAGTGCGAGGATGAAGAGGCCACACTTTCTGCCTGTGACATTCAGATCACTTAAGTGGTAAGTGTTTCTAACCTGCCACTAGCTTGGTGACATTTGGACATACGCTCTTTCAGGAAATGGCTTTTTCCCCCAAGGTGGATTCCAAAGTAACTATCTAACAAGATGGGAAAATAATCAGGAAAGATATAACTGATGTGGTGAAGTCAGAACAGGGAGGGTAGACCCTGTTGGGGAGGGAGGAAATTTTAAGATGTGGAAGTTCCTTCGCACTCTGCAGTGGTGACCAAGCCACAGAAAGCAAGTCAGTTGGGAAAGAAACATTTGTCTGTTCAGTTTCTGACTATCTTGTGTTATACAGTTCTTCTAAATTCCTCATCCCATTTATACAAGTAGGGTATTGTTTGAATAGCTTGGTCCTGATGATTGATTATATGCAATATATGAAATGACTTTGTAGTTAAGGAAAAGGTACGTTATGGTATTTAAGCCAATGCAATGATTGTTTACAATGAGAGCAAGGGAGAGATTGCAGGATGAGGAGGGAGAGGTTAAATAGTTGGCTGACATTTACCCTTGCTTTGTAACTTTAAAGGTAAGGGATCAAAAACGTGAATGGGAGGAGCATGAGTTGGTAGTTGACCCCTGTTTTGCAATCCTACAGCGAGCTTATCATAAGGCATCCACAGGGAGTAACAGGAAGAGAAGAAAAAAGGATGTGGGAGAACAGGAAGGAGAATAGAAAGGAGAAGTGAATAACCGAGGAGGGAGGAGAGCAATAGTGGTAGTATCTATCACAGGTGAACATCAAGGAGACAGTAATAACTTTCTGAACAAGGAGATGATGTTCTCTTTTTAAAAAGCTGCAAACAAAACTGAAGACAGTTATATGAATGCTTCAATAAAAATTACACCAGATACATTAACATTGTATATAGGATCTAATCCAACCAAGTACTTACCCCAGTGCTTTAGTTTAACAGTCTAAGTAGTCCCAAGTGCAGCTGTGTACATAATGGATTTCTGATTTGCTCTTAATTTAGAAAAAAAAACTTTGGGGAGAATTTTTGTGGAAGGGTGGGGTGTGTGGAGCAAGCCAAAATAATTTTAATTTTAAATTTTGCTAATTAAAAAAATTGTTATCTTGAACATTTTTTTTAATTTGAAGAACATTTCAATAAGAGATCTATTTTTGAATTGTTAGCTGCAAACATGGCACTTTGCAATTATTAAAACAAAGCATTTCAACTTTTTCTGAAACTGTTTCACATTTTTCCAGAACAAACTGTCTGGTAAAGTTGATACAAATTCACAAAACATTTTAAAGTCATTTAATTTATAGATTTTTCTGACAGTCCCATAAAAAATGTCCCTCAGTTGCAATCCTAAACCAATCCCAAACCGTGATTCAGGTTATAGAGAATTTATGATGATGTGTAAAAGGTTTGCAGGTATACTATACAGGACTTTCCAGCTCCTCTCCAATGGAGGCCAGTAAACGTTTTCTACGATTCTGCACCGTGGCCCAATCAGCTTCTGGGACAAAATTCACAGAAAACCTATTTTAGAAATGTTTAGTGTGTGGTTAAGATATTTGTTGACACTATTTTTTGTATCTTTCTGCTGAAAAGTGAGGTTCCTTTATCATGAGTCCATGCCCTGAAGCCTTGAGAGGAGTGACAAACTATAGCTGACAATTTTTAGAGACCTTTTAAAACAGCTGTTTTATAAAAGTAAAAATGTTTCAGTTTTAATGCCAGTCTCCTTGGGCTAGAAGCCTAGTACCTTGTTACAGCAGAATATAGGGATTAATAACTTTCTAATGGTAAAAGTCTCACATTTTAGCCCTCAGTAGGAGTCTTATGTTTTAGGAGATATCATACCTTAAACCTTTTATGGATTTAATGTTGTCTATCCTGAGCTTTGGGACCAAGTAATTATTGGGAAGAAGCTCCACAGTTGAAAAAGCAACAAGACAGTTTTAATATTTTAGTGTCATCTGACTGGAGTGGCTGAACACTTTGGAAGGGTAAGTGTAGTCATGGACAAAGACAGATTAGTGGGCAGCGTGCAAGAGAAGCATGATTAATGCATCTGTATTAAAAGATGCATGATAAATGCAATTTATCATATGGCTATCAGCACTGCGTTTGTGCTATATAATTTAATATTAAATAATTGTAGGAGGTTGCCTAACAAATGCTATGAGGATGAAGGAGAGACTGAATGATTGAGGGGTTAAAGTTGAGAGTGTTAAATGATGGATTCATTGATAAGAGTGTAAAGAATGATAATTGTAAAGGGACGACTAGGTAATACAGAATAATCAAATATTGCTTTTTGTATTAGCATGATTTATTGCTATTCTCTGAAGTTATAAAATGCCTTGGGCAGTTTTACTTAGGAACCAATTTTTGGAAGGGTCCTATCTAGTTTTAAGAAGAAAGAATAGGCACAGCTGAGCACTTCCATGTTTTGCATAATTGTTCATGTTCCAAATGTGCCCCAAAATTTTCATATGAGAAAATGATAATATATTAAGAGAATGGTATTACTTTGTCTCTGTCTTCTTTATGGCTTAAATAATAAACTATTGGGGCACAAGGATGTGGGATATTAGTGAGATTAGACAGTATCCTTAGAGATATTTCTTTTTGCCAGCTGTTTGACCATCAAACAGCTGGTCAACAGAAGACTTCAAAGGGCCTGAATTTAATTTTTTAAGATGTAATTTGATGTTATTCTGCCTCTCGGAGTAATTGGTCAGGCATGTTTTCAGTATCTCCATTTTCATAGTTATGCTTTCTAGAGTGAGTCCAGGGCCCATGTTCATGTTTTGATTAAGAGATTAATGCTTTATTTAATTCTGGTCAAAGTCTGTTAGCTATTGTGTATCTGTATTAAAACAGAAACAAAATGTTCACACGTGCATTGTGCCAGAATGGTAGAAAACATTTTTTCTCTTGTTCTACTTCACCTACATTTTTATGGGATTAATTGGCTATTTTCAGGAATGGAAATGCTGTAAATTTAAACATAATCTATAGTGTTTCATCATGACCCCTTCATGAGGAAGTGAGGTTTTCCCCCTCTCAAAGGTTGTGGAATTACTGGCTTCAAAACCCAATGACCCCAGGAAATCTACCAAAAGAAGGTTACTGCTACTGCTCTGCTATCCTTGTGACCAGCTCCCACTGCTCCATGGACAGGGTAGCTTCTGCAGGAACCATGCAGGTAGGGTGTCCTTGGACTGCAGTTGCCCCTGGCACCCTGTCATCACAGCATAGTGTTGAGAGGCGGAAGATATGTAAACGAAAGCAGGCCCTGTCTACTGTAGATTGTGTTGATGTATCCTGTATAGGCTTGGGAGAGAATGGAAAGAATGGGTGTGGCGTGAGATCAAACTTTAATGGTAACACAATGAGGGCCTTGTTTCACATTAATTTTAGGTGGACTCTGGAGCTCTTAACCCCTGGATTGTGCACACATTAACACGTGAAATAGTTTTAAGCACCCTTTAGGCAGTTTAAAGTTATGCCAGTCCAGGTTAGGGTTTCACTCTGAACTCATGTTACACTAAACTGTGGCCACTCACCCTCCCTGCAACCCCAGCTTGCTTTTGGCTGCCATACCTGCCCTAGGGGAGCAGGCAGGGAAGGGGAACCCGCCTGCCCAGTTGCTGCTGCTGCCTCTGCTGTCACTGCCAGTATCTGGGCTGGGCAGGTGGCCACAAGTAAGCTGGGGAAGGGGGGGGGAATGACAAATAGGGGTACATATGAGCTATGAGGGCCAGGGAGGCCAAGGGAAGCCCCAGGGGTGGGGGGCCAAGGGGGGACCCCACTATGAGTCAGGGGGAACAGGGGAAGCCTCAGGAGGTCCAGACAGAGGGGAAGACTGGAATGGGAGACTAGTGGTGGGGAGGGGATTTTTACTTTTCAGTCTTCAAGCCCCCTGTTGGCTTGAATGTGTGACTGCTCCAAACTTGAGCTAGCACTAACCCTGATCAACATTTGAGCAGCTAAAAGTGCAGCATGTAACATGGTCCTGATTTTTCCCCCATCTGAGCCCCATGGCAGGAGGTCCCAATGAAATCAGACTAAAAGTCTAGGCTATGCTTCAAGAACTTTGAAGACCTTTAGGCTGTATCTGCGGTGCCTCAGGGCTGAATCCAAGACTGCTCTAAGGAAGCTTCCTCCCCTATCCCCATCCATCTGCTCCCATTCCACATGCTCCAAATCCTAGAAATGAGGTGTTACAGCCACACTAGATAAGTTTCATGCACACCTGAGACAGAGAGGCTGAAGACCTGTGTCACAGGGCACCTTAGTGCTCTGCTCCTAGAGAGTGGAAACTGCCAGGGAGAGAGCCCTGGCAGGACATAATGAACACAGCTGCGGGTTGCTCGGGGCAACCAGGAAGTCAGCTGACCAGAGGGGGCAGGGCCTGGCCCTCATAAAGCCCAGGGTTGAGGCCAGGCTAACAGTTCTCTGCCAGCAGCCAGAGAGGCAGGAGCTCCCTCAGCCAGGATGTGGGAAGAAGTCTGATTGCAAGTACAGCTCATGATAGCTCTGGAGGCTTGAGCAATGATGCTAAGTTGTAGCCAGGAGGCTTATAGTTATGTTGTAGCCTAGGGGCTTGTGGTTTTGTTGTTGTTGTCGTCTGTATAGCCTAGGGTGAGGCTATAAGGGGTTGGAGGAGGCCTCATAGGGACCCCCAGAGGGGTGGGGGCCCCAGCACCTGAGGAGGGCGCAGCGTATTCATTGGGGACTCACAACGAAGGGTGAGGACACCAGCACCAGAGCAGGCGCAGCATACTCAAGGGGAACCCCCAGTGGTATGGGGACCCCGGCGCCAGTAAGGGCGCAGTATCCTTAAAGGGGCCTCACAGCAGAGTGTGAGGACCCCGGCGCACAGCGTGGGCACAGCGAGTCCCAGAGAGGGGGGCAGTATTATTAGGAAGCCCAGCGTGGGCACAGCGAGCCCCAGAGAGGGGGCAGTATTATTAGGAAGCCCCAGGGCAGGCGCGGTGAGCCCTGAGGAAGGCCTAGTGCTGCAGTAAACCCCGGAGAAGGGCGGTGTACTGCGGTGAACCCTGTCGAGAGGGGGTAGTGGTGCGGTGAGCCCTGGAGAGCGGGGATAGCAGTGCGGTTGGGCCTGAGAGACGGGTGGCTCGTCGAGAAGTCCCAGAGGGGGCGCAAAAATCCCCAGAAAAGGAGGCGACATTGCAGGGAAGGCCCCAGAGAGGGGCGACGTTACAGGGACATCACAGGGAAGGCCCCGAGTGGGCTCAGAGAGCCCAGGAGGGGTCAGCTCGACAGAGAAGGCCCAAGAGACAGGCAGGAATATAGACCGAGAGACACACCAATGTCTATCCCATCTGTGAGGCTTGGGGCGTGGTATCAGGGGTGGTTGGAGCCACGCATAGCCCATAAGGCTAGGGTGCCTGGGAAGCACCCATCATACAGGGAGACCCCCGGTGGGTCCGGAAAAACACGGGGATAGAGGTCCCAACTAATCGTGCTGAAGGAGACGTGAAGCAGCTTCCCAACTTTACTTAAACATCAAAGACGTGGTGGGTGAGAATCTGAGGGTGCCCTTGAGCCAACTTGGCACGGAGGAAGGGGCCTCAAGGAGTTCACGGCCCTCCTGCAGGACCCCGCCGTGACAACCTGTATACTTAATTCTAACATCATGATCACAGGCTGAGAAAATGAGCCCTGCCATTTGCCCCTGTTTGGGTACACTGAAGTCTGGCAATTAGTCAGAGGAGATGGCTTGGAAGGGGCCCTGAGTAGCTCTGAGCAGATCTGACTATGTACCCTGGGGCTGTGCACAGCCTCTCTAATTCTGGAGAGCCTGACAGTGGCACTGAGCCACACACTCAAAGCCGCTGTAAGCTAGCCATCCCACCTCATTCTGGAATTTGGCACATGCTGAATAGGAGCAAGGAGAAAGGACATGATTCTCTGCAGCATTCCCCAGCATGGAAGTGGTGTGTAGACAAGTCCTTTGGCACAGGCTGCACTTATGCATGTGTTGGGAGAAGAGAAAGGAAATTTGTAGCTTGAACCTATCTGAAGGCAAACTCTTAAAACACTTAGTTTAGCTTTGGGTTATGTTGACTGGTGCTGTTTGCCTACTCCTAAAACAAGATTTTACTTTTTTTGCATCTCTGCTGCTTTCTAAGAAAGGTATAATGTAAAGGGAAGACTGCAGATTGTGAAAATAAGAGCATATTTTATCTGCAACCCACACACAATTTCTGCCAATCATGTAGCATTTCCAATATCACTCATTCAAAAAATCATGGTCTTTTCTTCAGGATTGGGAGGGAGGGCAGACTGATGGTTCACTCTACAAAAGAATAGATTTTACTCACCCCCAAAGCAGCAACTTGGGGAAACCATCCCTTTATCTGTCTCATCACAAGTTTTGGGGAACATCTGACCTCCGATATTCTGTATGGCAAATATGTCTAACACTTTAATTCTACCAGGACTCTATTCTTGCACATTTTTGGACCGCATATTATTGTAAGTGCTACATAAATGCATACGATGGGGCAGTCATATGGAGAGAGTTTATAATTTTTGCCTGGGATTTTGTTGGCTGTTTTATTGTTATCTAATATTTATGCAATGTATCAATGTATTATAACCAAACTTTTAAAAAAAATGACCTGTATAACATTATCATTACATAAACAATGCTGTTTAATCATTCCCACACACTACTGTTATTGTGTGTCAATACATACTAGGTATGCATCAAGACTGTTTACAAGTGATGCTGCATAACAATAGTTTATAGACAAGCAAATCAGCATTTAACATAGCGAAAGAAACTCACACAATTCATTGTCTACACAGTGAATGTTTTCATATGATCATAACTTGCAGTGCATAAAACTTCCTTCTACAGGGTACAGATAAGTGAGACTGCCTAAGAGTGATTGGACAGTTTTGTTCTGCAGAGCAGATAATATTTGTGCTTATCCAGTAAGATTTAGAAATAATCTGACTCCAACATAATGGTCTGAATTTATATTAACCCATTGTTGATTTCTTCAGATTGTTGGCATGACCTTTAAGAGATTTGCCATCATTCCATGTAAAAGTAAAAAAAAGTGCTATTTTATTTTAAGAAATATATATATTTTAAAAGCAAATTAAAAAAGCTCCCTTTTTCAGCAACACTGTGTGATATAAAAACAGTGATTTATTTCATGGTTAATGTCAGGCCCATTTAATAGCTTTATGTAAGAATAAATATCGCACAATAATAGTAATAGATAATAATAATTGTCCTTTAGAAAGAGAGAGATTTAATAATTGACACCTAACGGCATGTTGAAACATTGGGATCTGTTATTCACTGTTTACCTTGAAGAATGTTCCATTTTAATTCTTGCAGTCAAAATTATGGACAAGTTACTGATTGTCTTGTTCTGAGGGTACTTAATATGCTTTAATAATTAAAACATTGCTGACTCTTTATTTGGATTGTACCTTGGGAAACAAAATACTGTATGTAAAAATCTAGCAAGGACTTGATAGAAATTTAAATCACAGCAATCTTCAGTTTATACATTAACTGAAAATTGTTCAAGATAGACTGTGAATAACAGATCTGAAGTATTTTCATGTAGTAGAAAAATGCAGCCTAAGCAGAAAATGACATTTAGAACTTATCAGGAAGGGCTTTAAATCTTAATGGTCTGGGCTCTTTGACTTTCAATTCAGTGAAGAAAGTAAATATGCGCCTATCTGTAAGTATCTCAGTAGTCCCATTGCCTTCAGTGAGTCTACTTACAGACTGATGTAAGCTGCCTGAATTGCAGCTTTTGGAAGTAAGAGAGCATGGCCCAAATCCCTCATACCTGCCTTTCTTGAGTAATTCTATTGTTTTCAACTACAGTGAGAAGGATTTGGACCTAGACTGGTAGAGCTGATTCATCTTAAACCTTTTCCGACAGGTAAGGTCTCTCTGATTTCCAAGAACAGCAGAATCAAGCCCTACTTTTTCAATTCTGACTGCAGTTTGTGAATCATGCATAATGTCACCAAATGTTTCATTTCAATTCAAAGGTTAAATAAAAGATCCTCATCTACAACCAATATTACAAGAGAGACTTGTTTTCCTCCTTGTAAACTGAAAATAGTTTGCCAGAAGCACTCAAATGTTGAAATGTCTGTAGCCACAAAATTCCTAAGACTGCCATGAAAGGCTGGGATGCACTGAAATAGTGGTGACAAGTGGTTTGTAAATAAAGCAACCACTTTCACAAGCACTGTCTCAGAGCTTCAATGGAGATAATGTATTTGAATCATTAAATGCCTTTCATATTTCTTCAGACTCTTTTCTACTGTATTTCCCCCTCAGCATTCCTAGACATAGTGTTGGCTATAAATTTATTTTATGTTTCTAAAACATCTCTCATCCATTGTTATATTTTTGCTCAGAGAAACATTACTGTCTTGAGACATTACAGTATTTAGCCTCATTTATTTATATATATACATTTAAAATATGAATAAAAAAATTCTCCATGGTATCCAGGCAAGTTATTGTATTAGCTCTTCCCAAGAAATGGGCATGGACATTCCTTTAAGCAAACTTAGGTGTAGACATAAGTTTCGTGCGTGTTTAATTTTTCAATAAACATGTACTTTACAAAATATTCAGAAATAGCTGAAAACAATACATTAATACAGCAGGAAAAATGAATAATTCGAAGTGCAAATTGTAATTTACAAAGAGATATGCATATATAGTATGTATAGTATTTGGTACAATATTACTATGACAATATAGACCTTGCCACAGTCTTCTGTTAGAGGTATTTGTGTGTGCGTGCTTGTATGTATGAGATGGAGAGAGAGAAAGGTGGGGGGGGGTAAAGGACCCTATACTTTAGTGAAAATAATAAGCCAAATCAATCCTGTTATTTTTCTAAAGCATGAAAATCACAGCCTTCTGATGTCACAAGTGCAGACATGATATGCCATTTCAGCACTTGTAGCACTAGAAAGTGTACATTTTACACTTTGTAATCTGAATCTTGATATGTCAGAACATCATTTCCTGTGTATTTTATCAGAGCTCTTCACTAAAGTTAATTTTTACATATATTTTTATTGGAAATTTGGCTTGTAAAGTTTTGCTTATTCATGTTTTTAAGGAAGCATGAGCACATGCATGTTTCAGATTCTATACCATTCTAGCAGTTCAGATTTTAATATAAAAGATGAAATTGGAAATAATTTAAATGTCATGCCTCTGCATCAGGAAAGATGATACTTTTTCAAGCTCTGGTCATTCTGAGACCAAATATAGGGACATAAGCTTAGGGATGACAGTAAGAGAAAAAAAGTATTTAATAATGCAAAAGTTACATTCTTTTCAAAGTAAAACTTTACTTTTGAAGTACAATCTCTATTTTGAGCTTAAGGGGTCCTCGCTGGTTACTACCTGTGCTTTCAGAAAACTCTCATTAATATTCATTAATAAAATGTAAAGGAAAAACACTTTGGGCCTAATGCTGGCCCTTAAAATAAAGAAGTGATTGAGTCGACAATTTCAGCAGATCTCCGCATGCTGCTAAATTATGCCCTGTTGGATTTTTACAGATTTGTGTTGTTTGTAGATCCAGCTGTTGTGATCCATGTAGGGGCTTTGCAAATTCTTACCTCAGATATGCACGGTCAGTGTTCAAAGCATGGTGAGTCCTATAGTTGGAAAGAGACTAAAGCATTTGTTTTCTGCAGTCTAGTTGCTCTGATCTGGCCCTGAGAACCAGAATGATTTTCCTGCTGTTCTCTTACTTGGGGACATATAAATTTTTTATCTGAACTGGAACACCCTTTTCTGAAACATATTAATGTTTCAGTGTAAATTCTATGGATAATCTGAACAATAGCTCTGCAATGGGTTGTCCTGGCCAATATTTACCAAAAATAGTGTGCAAGTAGTGGTTCTCAATAGCAAATCTATCACAGATCCTTGTGAGTAAAGATGAGAGTTAGGCAAGACCACATCATCACTCCAAAACTCTTCTTGATATTCCTTACTGTGATGCTACATCTAACCACCAACAAGCTTCCAGATGGAGTGGAGCTAAACTATCAAATGGATGATAAGCTGACACTGAGCCAAAACCAAAACCACCCTGACCTCAATCATCAGGCTCCAGTACACTGATGACGGTGTCATGGGCAGCTGGTGCCTCCCAAGTCTGTGGGGGCACCCATGGGGCACGACTGAGGGAGGGTCCCGCAGCAGCCAGCCAGTGACCAGCCAAGGAGTCCCCCAGTAGCCAGCCAATGACCAATGGGGAGGTCCCCCAACAGCCAGCCAGTGACTGGGGGGGTCCACCCACTGGTGGCACAACGGTGGCTGCCAACCGGGCGGGGGGCACTTCTGTCAGCACATCCACTGCTGATGTGCTGCCAGCGGAGCCAATTTCAGGGGGGCACTGGTGTTCTCCATGCCCCCCCACCAGCTGGAGAGCTCGCTGTCAAGGGGGGCACCAGCACTCTCAGGGAGGGCATGTACCTCTCTGTGCCCCCCCATGCATCGCCTATGGATGGTCTAGTATTTGCTCACTCAGAAGCAGACTGTCAGGCAATTGTTGACATCTTTACTGAGACATACAAGAAAATGGGACTGATACTTTTGAAATATGATACTATGAAACCCTATCAACTATGAAACTTAACATCAAAAGAAGATGGTCTTCCATCAACAAGCTCTAAATGAGCAATCTCCTGCTCTGGTAATTCAGATTCATGGTGAGACTCTGGAGAACATTAAGTATTTCCTGTACTTTGGAAGCCATTTCTTGCAGAAAGATGACATTGATGAAGAAATCCAATATTGCCTCAAATGTGCAAGTGCAGTTTTTGGACACCTGAGAAAACAGGTGTTCAAAGATCATGACATCAGATCTGAAACCAAGCTCATAGTTTTTTCAAGCAGTTGTGATTCCCACCTTGCTATATGGAGCTGAGATGTGGACAATGGACAGAAGATACTTCAAGTAATTGGAGAAGTACCACTGGTTCTGCTGCACAAGATCGTTCAAATCCAGTGGAAAGACAGATGCACCAACATTAGTGTCTTCTTGCAGGCAAACACCATGAGTATCGAGACAATGATCATCCGACATCAACTTTGGGCCAGCCACATCATCTGGATGTCTGACTCCAAATTCTGGAAACAAGTTTTATTCCCCCACCTCAGTCAAGGGATACACTGAAGAAGAGGGCAGAGAAAGCACTTCAAGGTTGTCCTTGAGGCCTGCTTGAAAAAATGCAACATCAACATCAATTCATGGGAAACTATCACCCAGGATTGCCTTAAATGGAGGAACAGTCTGCTGCAAGGATATCAGTGCTCTGAAACCTTATGATGACAACAGGAGACAGAAAAGTGGGAGTGGCAGAAACAGCATGCTGTGGACCGAATAAAAAATCAGGAGCCACCCACCCCACACAGAAACGCATGCCTGAGTTGCAACAAAATGTGTTGATCAGCCTTATAAGCTATTTTTGGGCTCACAGATAGGACAATAACAGAAGACAATCATCCTCAATTGCAGGGGATTGCTGAAGAGAGCTTACATCTAAACACTGAATTACATATATCCATCTTGCAGATGCAAAAATCATCACAGAGATCCAGTAACTGGGATTCAGTCTAGGACTGGGGCCCTCACCACACCCCTCAATTTGTCTTGCTTGTATCTCTGGTCCCATGTTCCCTGTGACTGCCCATTCCATATGGTCAGGTTATGTTTTCAAAGTTTTGTTTGCATGTAAAAGAGCTGAAAATCAGGGGTGGATCTGGGCAGTGGGGGGAGGTGCAGTATACTATTGAATTTGCAACCCCTTTTGATTCTTGGCCCACCCAAGGTTTAAAACCAACTGCCTGGAAGTGGCAGCAGTATTTGAAATCAGACAGTGCTGGGGGTGTCACCTGGCTTTATGGCTTATTATAATCTACCTTATAAGAAGGGCTGGCTGGAGCATAGCTGCCTGCTAGCTAGCCAGCTATTATTTTTGGAGGCCTGCCCCAAGACAATATGGGCAGTACTGATTAAAGAAGTGCATTAAAGAAATGGATTTAGCAACCTACTCAGATTTATTAACACTGTATTATCACTGCATGATATTAAATTATTTTATACAATCCCTTTGCTTTATTTTTCAATGAGCACTAAATAGCTCCACTGTACAACATTGGCATCTACACATGCATTGTGATGAAGTAAATAAGTCCACTATAGGATAGTACTTATATCTGGCAGTGCTATCCTACAGTGGAGTTAATCAGTTTACTCCAGCCTAATAGCACTGCACACGTAGATAATGATGTTGTACTGTGGAGCTAATAAGTGCCATTAGAATTAGCCCATTGAAAACTAAAGCAGGGGGACAGTATAAAATCATTTAATATTATTATAAATAACTAAAGGACTTCTCTGATTTTTTAAAGATCATTTTTGCTTCTCAGGGCCTTCTCAAAATGGGGTGTGTGTTATATTCAGGGGCGTGTTATGCGGGGGAAAATGGTGTTCATAAATCTGAATAGGTTGCTAAATCCATTTCTTTAGTGCACTTCTTTAATCAGTACTTCCCAGGCCTCCAAGAATAATTTTCCACTGTTCTTTTTTCACCCCTAAATTAGGGTGGCCACCCATCCCTAATTGGGCAGGACAGCCCTGGAATAGGAACCTCAAGTCCCAGTCCCACACTGCATGACTCCATGGTAGCATTTGACCCAGATTTGCAACATTGTGCAGGGATCCCCCTTGCAGGCTGGCAGTGTTCCAGCCTACAAGGGCCTGGGGGGAGTGGGACGCAGAGGGTGCCACATGCATGCACGTGCCTGCACACATGCACGTGGCTGGGAACACAGCCAAGCAACTGGAGAGTAGCTCCCTGCAGGTAAGTCTATGGGGGGACGGGACATGGGGGAGGTGGGAGTATAGGGGAGGCAGGAGAGGGGGCAGATTGAGGCCCCAACAGTGAGGGAGGAAGTGGGGCAAGATCTGGGGGTGCTGCCCAGCCAGGTCAATGTGTGGGGCTGGGGCATGGAGCAGGATGGAGTCACAGGTGGCTCATCCAGGGGGTGGGGATAGGGGGCAGCTGCCCCCTCAGATTTGTGTACAGAGTGGGGGTGAATGCAGGCCACCCACTGTGGCCTTGGGGCTCCCTACCCTGCCGCCCTTTCCCTGGGATCCCTACACTGGCAGCTCTCCCTGCCCACCCAGCAGCAATGGGGGTATCGGCATTGTGGAGCTGTGCCTTCAGCTGCTGCCAGGTGAGCAGGAGGCATTTGGCTGGTGCAGGGCTCCTGGGGGAGAGGCAGCAGGGTGGGGAGCCCTGAGAAAACAGCGAGCAGCTCACATTGGCTCCTCTCGGCTCTGGTCTGGCTGTGCTGCTTCTGGCAGCAGTGGGGTGGAGGGAGAGGTGGGAAGACGGAAATGTCTCACCTTTCCCTTTTGAAAAGGTGGTTACCCTACCCCAAACATAACTGATTTCTGTCCACTGTGATCATACCACTATGAGTGAGAGTTTGGGGATTTGTGACCAAAGATGAATTTTTACATGCAGCCCAGACTTATTTCTCTCACAGCATTGGAAAGGACCTCTCTGGTCATCCTGGTCAATCCCATCTATATAGAAGGTAAGGTGAAGCAATGTTTAGATTCCCTTTCTTGCTGGAGAAGTGGAGTCCCACTATCTCACACACTGAGACCATGTAGTTATTAATATAGGAATACATTGTGAATTAAAGTCTGTTTAAATTATTTAGGAGTCTGGGACACAACACCTAATCAGAGGAGGTTTGGGCTTGTATTTTGGTTGATTTTTTAGCATTTGCACAACAGGTTTACACTTACCTGAAAATTACACTGATTTTTAGCATTTAGGCAGGACATGCTGGTGTGGATAACCAAACACTGTCTACAGTCTTCCACACCACATACTCCATAACTAGAGATGCGGTGGTGAGGATGCTCTGGGGTGCCATCACCACTCTTAAGGCCTCTGTTGCTCTGGCCACTCTCTCAGGCAAGGAGGTATTGCAAGAGCATCCTTACTGCTTTGGTTCTAGGTTTGGAGCATACAGAGCAGAAGATGAGTGAGGCCTCATTTTCAGCAATAACCTGGAGGGTGCTTATGAAGCAGGGTAGATATGCCTACGTAGCACTTTAAAAACATTGTCACTTTATCCATAGCAGCCCACTATGGCATTTATAAGTGTCAAGTTTAGTGTCCATAGAATGGGATAATGCTAAGCAGAAATGTTGTGTCTTAGGACTGCAAAGTGAGTCAGGATGGGAGATGTGGTTAATAATGATGAGTTCCTTATGTCTAGATAGCATGCCTCCCCTTACTATTGAGCTGTTTCTTCTTGTGATTGAAGGTCACATGGTACTCAAAGAGAGAAATATTTACCTTAAAACCTACACTAAGAGGAGCTTTCAGCATCTGCCACCAGAGGAGACTGCACAGCAGTGCTCCACAGAGCTGCAGATTACGTTGAAATCCTCCTAGTTTATCAAGGTTCCTGTGGTCATGATTTTCACAGACCCCAAAGGTTGCTAATATGGGGGAGCTGTAATAGGGAGCATGAATAATCTGTGACCTTCATGAATAATCAGTGCTAAACGTTCAACCGCAGTGTACGGTTTATGTAATTTCGCATTTGCATGAGTTCAAATTCCTCTTTATATTTCTAAGTCCCCAGGTAAGAGAAGGCAGCAACTACAGAAATCACATGCTACAAAAGTTCTGTATTCAAGCTGTTGAAAGTCAGATGTAAGTGAAGGAGTAGACCCAATTCAATTCACCCTGGTCATCTATTCGATAATCATGTGTAACTCCCATTATCATCAATGGGACTTGTACGTGTTGAGAACAAAACTGACCCTTAAGTAATGAAGAAGCTTTGCATATTAAAAGAATATGAGGATTGATTTATAGCATAACAAATTTTCCTACATATGTGAGCAGGCCATTTCCATATCTATATAATGTACTGTTTGAAGTCAGTGGAAATTTTGCCTGGGTAGTAGATGCAAAGGCTAGAGAAAAGACCTGTTCCTGTTGTAAGTAAATATTGTATGTATAATCAAAGAGTAAATAAAGCCCGTAAGATCTGTTATACTGGCAGAAGGAAGTTTCCTAGAATAATTCACTTATTTCTTCCATTAATTTGTTTCTAACAATGGCTGTTGCTGCTTTCACAATTTGATGTTTCGATATAAGTAAATCTTGGACGTGTGTTCTATTAGTTCTGTATTTTTCCAATCACTGAGGTGTGTAAGTGGCAGGATAAAAATATTTCCCATTAGTTTATTTCTCTAACTTTTTCTAAATTCTTTTCACCAATATCGTAAGAGCTTCAGCTGCAATCCCGGTATGTCAGTGAGCAATCTATTGTGTGATAGTACTGTATTTGCAAGTCTTAAGTGGTGCTTGACATCATGGTAAAAACAGTTTATCTTTGGCTTCTGCTATGAGATGTGGACCTCATTATGTGAGTGACTATACCACCAGACTAGCAAAGCTTTGTTAGGTGGCAGAAATGTTTTTATTCTTTTCAGAATGCTGTCTTCTTTTAAATAATCCATTTGTAATGAAAGACAGCATACCTTGGTAGTGTATTAAGTATTCTTAACAGATAGACTTACAGTTTAAACACAGCAGCCAAAGCACACAAGAAATCTTGTAATTTAGCAAAACAGGTTTTTTCTAGCTTTTATGAGATGGTTGAAAATGATATTAATAAAATCTCTTTGGTGTGCAACGTATTTGTTTAGGCAGTGTTAAAATCGAATCAGGGTTTTATTTATTTTCTAGCTGTATAAATTATTTTTCTTTTTAAAAAAAACCCACAATAGCGACTGATTTTAAAAACAAAACAAAGCAAAGGGCCTTTTTAAAGGAGTCTCTGCCCAAGTCAAGATATAAACAGTGTAAAAGTACAAGGTCTTTGTTATGTGTGGAACCTATTGGCCATTTCAGGGTAGCCCTCAGTGTCACAGAACCCAGCTGATGACAGATGGTAAGACTGTCTTTGCAAATTTTTCACCTTAACGTGACAGGCTACGTGGAAATGCCCTAAAATCATTGGGGGTTCTCCAAAGGTCCTTAGATAGTTGACAAAAACTGCAATATTAAATTAGAACACTTGGGAACAGTTTGATTGCTTTGTATATAACATTTTCTACAATGGACATATCAATATTTGTCACAGAATAAAAATGTATGAATACATATCATAATACATCTTTAATTAATTAGTGAAATTGGGCAGCTTAGTATATGTGCCCACTATGGAAGTAATATTCTTGAAAAAAAATCAACAGTAAACAAATAATTAATAAAAAAGGACACTGAATATTTTGTAATCTCTATTCAGGAAGTATATTCAAATCCTGCCAGTCACCTCAAAAAATTTTGATCAAGTATTTTCCTTCTGCTAACTCTGTACAAGAGACAGAATTCTTTAATTTTTCATTGCATTCCTTTTTCAACTGGAAAACATTTTCTGTGAATTTAGGGCCAAAAGCTATACAACTTAACTAACTGGCTTACTCAGTGATTTATGTTCCCTGTAACCCTGAACAGTATTAAGGTTTTTTTAAAGGGCTGAAGCTTGCTCTTAAAGTAGTCCTATTTAAGTAGCTGGGAATAAGTTAAGTCTTCCACCAGGGGCATAAAGATCATACTTGCCTGCAGAAAATCAGCTATACTTCCAGATCCAGCCTGCATGTTACTAGCTATACTCCTCCTAATGCTCTCCTACCAAATTCCTATATAACTAGCAGTTTTGAAAAAGAAAAGAAGCACAGAAAAGTAGTACTGTACTAGAAAAGGAGTATGGAAAAGAAATGGACTTTAGGTCAGAATCTTCTCACTATGGTATAGTAAGTAGTAGCTATGACGGGCTAGTGAAAAGGGTTAGAAAGTCTTGTCTCAGTTGTGAAGTGGACTGAAGTGGATTTCACTATGGCTTAGGCTTTGGTCAAGTTGTCCCAAGGGACAAGTGCATGCTCTATTTACCTCACTCTTACTAGAAGCATACATTGCATTTGTGCCTCGATACAATGTGCCTGTGTTTGTTATGAAACAAAAATACCCCAGGATTGGTATGTATACACATCACCCTTCCAGCAGGAGGCTAGTGAGTGGCTGCATGTAGTTGTGCTTTTTTCTGTTGAGTTAATGATGCGACCCTAGGATAGTTGTAACTGCTCACAGCACATTCTAACTTTAATACCACTTAATGTTCCACACATTTAGCATGGTTCAAGTGTGGGATATAACTTCACCCTATATAGAAATCATACCTTGGAGTGGCAGTAGAAGAGATCATCTTTCCAGGTGCTGTCTGCTGACCTATTGAGGAATCTGCCATCTCTGGTATTTGGCCAAGCCATTTTAGACTGGCACCACTGAGGATTCTCTGCTAGGGGAGTGGCAGGCCATCCTCAGGTCATCAGTTTTCAGAGTTAAACCACTTTGATTCACAATCCTTTGTAGCTCTTGTTTTAGGGCATCTGAATCTGAACATTCAGGCTGACATGGACTGTCTGAGGCACTTCTTATATTTATCATTATATTTTTAAATGAAAGGCAATGTCTATGTGACTTCGGAAACTGAGGTTCTAGATCTTGGGGGGCAATTATTTTGGGTGGAGGGCCGCTTACCAAGTTTTGGCAAGCTGTTGAGGGCCGCATGGGTAGCCCCACCCTTTGACAGGTGCCCACCCCCCTGGTTGTCATCTTTTGACCAGAAGTCCCACCCCCTGACCCCTGACCTTAGGCATCAGAAGTCCCTCCCCTTGTCCACAGAAGTACTCCTTTCAGCAATGGGTTTTGCCATCTGGGAACCAGAACAGTACCAAATTCTATTTTAAAAAGTGAACATCTACAACATTAATTAATTTGATTTCTAAAAAATATTTTTGTCCTGATTTACATGTGTTTGTGTAATGTATACAGAGGTGATTGCACAATATCTTAAAATGAAGTCTTACTATTGTATATTGTGGGCCAGTTGGGGGAATGGGGGGTAGGTATAGGTCTGTGGGGGTGTGGGTATGTGGGGTGTGGTGGAGGGCATGGGTATGGGTGTGTGTGGGGAGGTTGTGGGGGGATGGGTGTGGGGTGAGGGAGCATGTGTGGGTCCACATGTATGGCAGTGCAAGGGGGGTGTGGGTGCATGTATATGGTAGGGTATGCATCTGGGACTCACGCTATGAACACACACACACACACACACTCCTCCCTCCCTGCCATTTCTCTGCTTTCCTGCCCACAGCCACCTGCTCTGGCACCACATGACTTCTAGCTGCATGGCCAGACTGCAAGACGTAGCAGGAGCTGGCCTGGCTTGACCCCGAGGACTAGGGTGATCGCCCACGGTCTTCCCTGTTGCCCCCCACATTCTTACCTGAGTTTCCTTAGGGTGGAGGGGATGGGGAGCAGCCCCAGGCCAGAAGGTTCTGATAGTTTCCGGTTGGAGTGGGAGGGGGCTGGGAGTGGGGCAGGGCTGGGCAGACCTTGCTGCTGGGTTGCAGGGTGCTGCTCCTGGCTTCCCCTAGGGCCTTACTGCCCCTGGCTCCTGTCATCCTTAACAGGAAGCCAGGAGCAGATAGATATTATTTTTCTACATTTTTCAGGGGCCCTGTGGGCCAGATAAAATGGCCTGGCAGGCCGGATTTGACCCATAGGCATATTTTGCCCACCCCATCCTAGATACAGGCCTCTCATGCCTAAATGTTAGTCTGGCTCTACCCTGTTCTCAACCCAAATTGTTTGTTTATTTAAAGTATCTTATTTATAGATAGGAAGGTGGTCTGGAAAGGGAAGCCAGGCATGAAGTCAGTGGGAGTTTTGCCACCCTAAGAATAGCAAAACTGACCTCATCTTATTTTATACTTGTATATGAAATTCATGTTTAAGACACTTAAGCAATGGCCAGATTTTCAGAGGTGCAACCTTTGAAATCAACCATGCTTCAGCTGACTTGACTAATCGAGTCTGCTCCAACATGCTGGAATTCCAGAACATTGGAGCAGTCTCCCTGCACATGTATAGGAACCCAATGAGAGTTTAGGACACTCAGTATCTTTTAGCATTGAGACAGTTCAAATTTATGTGGCAAAATATGGGGTTAGGAAGTTAACTGATTTTATGTACCACCCAGGTTTTACAACTTACATTTTTAAATGTATTTTACATACAGTTGGTTTAATTGCACCCAGTATTTATATTAAACCTTTAAGAAATAGACTTTTGACTTGCAAAGAAAGATGATTTCAGTTCATTATATCTTCAGCTATTGGAACTTCAGAAAATATATTTTATCAGCATAAATTTACTAAATTTATATCTGGTCAGAAATGAAATATACTACGCAACCTCTATTTTTAATTTATATTTTTGAAATAAAAAGTTCGTTTTTATACTTTTCCAGCATGGTTTTTAATGAGAAAAACTTTGCTGTCATTTCTTCACTGTCAGTATCAGGTACTGTAATTTGCTCATGTAATGAATTGTGGCCCAAAGGTATATTGCCAACCAACAGAATGATTTCATAACAAAAGAATCAATAGCTCATTATTTTTGGACTCAGAATAGTTTGCATGTTGCTTTAGAGATTTCATTACATTTAGTAGATTATTTGCAAATTAAAACAATCTTTGGATCAAAACGTTATATTGCCAGTTAATCTTCTTAAATTAGACTTTGTTTTAAGCTCCATGTAAAAGGAATATTAATTTTCTTTTTTATTTTTATTTTTTTGCAAAACATGAAGTAGAAGATTGAACTGGGTATCCAAAAGCTTGGATGATGATGTTGACTTTAAAGTAGTTGTTCCTTCTACTACCTATGTAAAAAAATGACAACAAGGACTGAAACCTGTATATTAATGGTGGATATTAAAGTCATTTTCTAAATTATTTGGTCAGACAATTCCAACATGCTGTACTGCAGTAAGTGGAGCCTCCCTAAAGCAATATTGTGTTTTTATCTCTGTTACTCAGTAGTTGGGTTTGAATCAACTTTCTCTTCTACTCCCCAATTTTCAGGAGCTGCACAATGCAAGGATACAAGCGAATAAGTCGCTGAGAGATGATGTGTGTCTTGAGGTTATGTGAAGGAATTTTTATTTTTTTAGACAATTTTATGTGATCCTTTTGGGCCTTCTAAAGAAACACATAAATAAATGTCTGATCCAGAAAACATTACATGCAGATGTTCCTTATTCAAACATCTAAATCCTATTGACTTCAGTGAGCTACCACAGTTGGAGGCTTGGGACCCACATTAATAATGGGCCTGTGATGAGCTGATGATAGGTAAAACTTCTGCGTTGCAGCTTGTTTGCAAGCAGAGTGCTATGTCTGCAAAAAGTTCCCTTGAAACCCCAATCATGGACCCAAAGTAGCTTTTTTCAAGGTAAGGCTGTACATCTACCTCACACACAGCCTGAATAAATGAACTAGTGTGAGGAGGTCTGCCTGAAGGACAGATTCCTCTCCCTAGGCTATGAAATAGTAACCTTAGGGCTGCCCTAGCTCTTGTGCCAGCTTCATTCCCCCTTAATATACAGAGGAATGAGTCTTCATGTACTGGCCCCTTACCAGGAACCCCTGGGTACTGCTCCATGGCATGCCTTTATCCTCAACCCACACAGTGGAACAACAGTGGTTCCCCCTTTGTTCATAGCTTTTCGTGCTTATACAGAAGGGAGGCTCTAATGCTACTATTTAGTTGGCTTTAACAGCATGAAGTTTTGGGTTCATACATGTCAGAGGATCATTTAATACTTGGGCACTTAACAGTTCTACAATTCAAAGGTATATTTGTTCTTTTCAAGCCAAACTTTTGTACCTCTCTTTCTCTAATCCTTCCTCTGCGGAGGATGGAAAGAGAGGAGGGAAGGAGGTGAATACTGGCCCTGAAAAAGCACACAGAAAAAGGAATTTGCTTTCACCAGATTCCCCTTCTGTATTGGGTATCCACAAATGTTCATCAGGACAAGTTTTCTTTACATCAATTTTCACCGAAAAAAAACAAAAAAAATCAAACTTAAAATTAGCGGGTGGATTTCAAATGTGCAGAAACCAAACTTCCATTCCTGTGGAAGTGCTTATGTGCTCATCTAGTCAGGGAGAAGAAACAATACAATATGACTTATTTGACCTATCACAATTAACTCGATGAGAGAATATTGAATACTTGAGGCCTGTTGATGATCAGTCCATAGAGTAAAACTAATTGGAGTAAATGTCATTGAATAATTTTGAATAATAATATAGCAGAAGAAATCCAATTTGTCTGTGGATATATTTTTGCTAGGAATTATTCTCTCAGTTCTATTTAGATTGTTTATTTTAAATGAGAAACTTCATCTAATGGTAAGACATTGTGTTAAAATCATAGCTCTGTTCAGATCCATGGCAAAACTCCTGTGGTCTCCAATAGGATTAGGTTTTCCAATACTTAATCAACCTACACAGTATGATCTAAATCCTATTTCACCTTTAGGCAGCTAAATCAAACTTACACAGCCATGTAAGCACAATTTTTGACATATGCAGTTTGATTCTATTTTCCTCTCTGGTAGAATAGGGTTGCCCATTTACTTTCTGGAAATAAACAACGGAAAGGGAGAAGTCTTTGTACTTTTTACCAGTAACCTCACCAATACCACTCACGAAGTGGGTATTTGGGTTCTAGCCTTCCATCACCCAGATGAGATTTAAACCTGCCTCTCCTACTTCCCAGCAAAAGAGCTCTAACTACCAGTGTACTGGCCAGGAGGAAAAAGCTAGAAGGAGGATAGCTCAGAGAGATGAATTTGGCTCTGGGTTTTGGCCTCTACCTGCAATGAATTTTCTGTGTCTTGCATTTATATTAATTATCAGTGGTGATGCGTACGGGATGCACGTTCACCCCCTGAGAGTGCAGGTGCACCCCCTCCAGTGCATCCCACTTAGGTGATGGGCAGGGGGGGCAGGTGGGAGTGCTGGTGCCCCCCCTGCGAGTGCTGGCTGGGAAGTGGGGGCATCTGGAGAAGTGCTGCTGGCACTTCCGGGAGCATGACTGGCACTTCTGGGTGCCCCACTCGTGCTTCTGGATCAGTGCAATCAGCCGCTCGGCGACCCCCTCAACCCTGGTTGGTGAGATCGGCAATGGGGGACCCCGCCCCGGTCACTGACTGGCCACCGGGGGGACATGTGCCCTCCCGACTCAGGAGGCACCAGTCACCTATGTTAATTACCTAAAATGTCTAAAACAGCAATGCATAGTTTCTGTCCCATATCTTCCCCTTCTGGTTACCCACTAGGCCAGCTCCAAGAACATAGTTATGCAAGTGAAAAAAGAATCCTAACAGTACATACCAAATATGGCACGGTGCCATCCCCAGGACAGTCGTAAGCCCCTGCTCTCTGCTCCCCCTCCCCAAGTCCCTCTTTTCCTGACTTACTCTGGGAACAGTCTCCCCTTTATTCGGCTGCCACATCTTGATGTTCCTTCTAGTTGTCAAAGGGGAGGCTACCCCAGGGCTTCCCAGATCTGGTCTTGCTCCAAGGAACACCTGGTGGTGTGTAGCTCCTGCCTTAAGGGCTAATTGCACAGCTCCATACCATCCCTACACTGTGCCCCATGCTGTGGCATTCAGGAGCACCACACTCTGCCACTGCCAGGGCTGGCCTCTCTTCTGGCTAGGTCAACCCCAGGGCTTATATAGCTCTGGCCTGCCTGAGCTCTCTCCAAGTCATGTGATGCCCACAGTCAGCTCACCTGCCTGCAGGGCTGTCCTTTAACTCTTACTCTGCCAGCAGGCTGGGCTCTAAAAACTCAGCCCTTAAAGGAGCTGGCACACTTTCTAGTAACAGGTCTAGAGTCCCCTGTTACACACCCCTCCCTCTTCTCTCTTGTCTGGGGTTTTTCCTTCTCTTCCAAACCTTCTTCTTCATCATATTTCCTTGGGAAGAAATCAGCACCACATTCTGGGTCCCCAGACAGTGTTCCATCTTGAAACAGTACAGCCGAAGACAGAGAGCCCACCTCATTAGCTTTGTGTTGTCTGTCTTCATGCTCTGCAGCCATTGCAGTGGGGCATGATCAGTGATTTAAAAGAATTTACTCCCCAACAAATAGTACCAGAGTGTTTCTACTACCCATTTAAATTGCCAGATACCCCTTTTCTACTGCAGCATAGTTTCTCATGGGGGTGCAACTTTCTACTTATAGACCAGAGGGCATTCCTCATTTCCATCCTTTTGGACTAACACAGCCCAATGGCTACATTTGATGCATCTGTCTGCACCATGAAGGGTTTACTAAAATCTGGTGCGTACAGCAGCAGGGGTTGACAGAGTACCTCTTTCACTTCCTGAAATGCTCTTTCTGCTTCAGGTGTCCAAAGCACCTTGGTTAGGGCCCTAGATCATGTTAGTTCCATCAAGGGCACCACACATTCCACAATATGAGGCACAAACTTCCTATAATAGTTCACCAATCCCAAAAAAGGGCCCTCACCTGCTTCTTTGTCCAGTATGCTTGGTGTGTTTGCAGTTCTACCTCATTCATTAATGGCCACACCCGGCCACTTCCAACTTGGAACCCAAGATAGAGTGTTTTCTCTTTCCCAATTGTGCACTTCTCTGGGTTGGCTGGCAACCCTGCCCTTCTTATGTCTTGAAGTACAGCTTGAAGGGCCATTAGATGTTTTTGTCAGTCTGAGGTGTATATGATAATATCATCAATATAGTACACATAATAGCTGCAATGGGGTGCCAAAACTCTGTCCATTAAGTGTTGAAATATGGCCGTTGCTCCACATAGACTGAACAAGGCATTTGTTGAAACTAAAATAAGCCCCATGGAGTGGCAAGCATGGTCTTCTTCTGGTCTTATGGCACTAATAGGATCTGCCAATAGCCCTTAGTTCGATCCAGGGTTGATATATAGCAGGCTTGCCCAATGTTTTCCACCCTCTCATCCACTCTTGGCATCGGATACGCATCAAATTTAGCCACTGCATTCACTTTTCGGAAATCAATACATAAGCGGATCTTCCCATCAGTTTTTGGCACTACCACAATCGGGCTTCACCACTCACTGTGAGATTCTTGTATTACTCCCCTTTTTAGCATCATTTTAATTTCTGTTTTTATCTGGCCCTGAAGTCTTTGCAGGATTCTCCTCTAATTCTCTTGAATCATCTGGCCAGGAGGTGTTTTTATCCAGTGCACCATAACTTGGGCTTCCCCCAGCATCTCTCAGAACAAGTCCCTGTATTCTTCAATCAGTTTTGCTGCTTGTTGTTGCTGCTCCTCTGACAAATGTGGGGCAAGTTCAATGTCTGTCCACCTTTCTTCCTCTCTTGGGGAGGGTCCCAATTTGGGATTTTCCAAACCATACATAGAGCCTCTTTTGTTTGTCATGGTATCAACATATTAATGTAGTGCACTCATTTCGTCTTCCACCTGTCTGACTGTCGCACCTCATAATTTACAGACCCCACATGGTGTATAATTTCATAGGGCCCCTGCCACTGGGCAAGTAACTCCATCTCCTGGTCTGGCAGCAGTACTAACACTCAGTCTCCTGCTTCAAATTTCCTCTCTCAGGCACCCTGATTGTAATTAGCCACCTGCCATCCTTGCACTATGCAAAGATTCTCCAAAGCCACTTTGCATATTGCCTCTAGTTGTTCCCTCAACTGGATCACATACTGTATTAGGTTTCTGTCCTTGTTTTGTTGTTCTTCCTATCCTTCCTTAATCAAATCTAAGACCCCCACTCTCCCCCCATGGCTGACATCCATACAAGAGTTTGAAAGGGAAAACTCTGTCGAAGCCTGGGAGGCTTCCTTCACAGCAAACAGCAGGGGTGGAACACCTGATCCCATTTCTGTGGGCTCCCTACCACATTTTTTTTAATGTTTGCTTTAGCATCCATTTAAACCACTCCACTAATCCATCAGTTTGTGCATGGAATACTGAGATCTTTATGTGCTTAGTTCCCAGGGTTTCACTCACCCCTTGAACACCCATGACATAAAATTTGTCCCCTGGTCACTCAGCAGTTCTTTGGGGAGTCCTACTTGGGAGAAGATTTTTAGTAGCTCCTCTGAAACTTTCGGGGTGGACACAGGTACTGCCTTGGTGTACCTGGTTGTATAGTCTATTAGGACCAGAATATACTAATGTCCCACACTACTTTTTGGTAATGGCCCCACAATGTCAAATGCAACCCGTTCAAAGGGGACCTCTACCAGGGGTAGTGGGACCAAAGGGGCCCTGGGTGGAAGATTAGGGGCCACCTTTGGACACACAGGGCAGGAATCACAATAATCTTCTACCTCACAAAGTAATCCCAGCCCAAAGAACCTTTTCTGAATGCAGGCTTCTGTTCTGTCTCTCCCCAAATGGCCGCCCCCCAATAGGGCCTGTAGTTATTGCTGTGGTACCAGCAGTTGTACTATCTCCTCCCCTTCAGACTTCCCTTGCTCAATTCTGTGGAGGAGATCATTCCTCACCTCAAATCTCACAGATGTCTTCATCAGTTCTGGTTGCAGCACCTCCCCATTACACTGGGCCAGATGTTCTTGGAACGCATGCTGAAATCACTCCTCCTGGCTCTGCTCCAATTGAAAATGCCTATCCTCAAAAAGGTTACCAATATATATCTTCTGTTCTGTGTCTTCCCCTGACAGAGGCACCTGGGTATCTCTAGTTAACTCCCCAACCATAGGGTTATTCTCAGGTGCAGCCTCAGGCCTCAGTCCTAGCCTGAGCCCCAGTCTCTCTTGGAGCTTGGGACACCCAGGCCTGGCTCCCCTTTTCTCAGAGCTGCAGTTTTCTACCTCCTTTTAGCCTCCAGATGTGTCTCTCTCCAGCCTCTGACCCATCTTCTGGGGTTCTATCTTCACTCCAGAGTCACCTGAGACTTGTGGATTCACTGGCCCCATTTTGCCCCTCCTGGGCTATGCCTCCCCAATTCAGCTTTTAGTCTCTCACAGGCTATCAGCCTCTGACCTGCCTCATGACAGGCTGCACCACTGCTAAAAGCTTCAGTTAGTCACATCCTAGGAGCACTAGATATGGCAGTTGATCAGCTACCCCGACTAGCAGCTGGTGGGTATCATCTCCTACCTGCAGGGTGACCCACACTCTAACGTGTGTTTGGGTGTCCCCATGCAGGCATCCAATGGTTATCTGATTGACCACTTTCCCCTCTCTTCTCTGTACCAAGTCTCTCTGCACTACAGTCTGGGCCAAGCCTGAGTCCACCACAGCCCATATGTTCTGTTCTTTTAGCCGCACATCCACCATCAGCATAGTCCAGTCTTTCCCCGGCTCCTGGCCAGCCTGTTCTCCATAGCAAGACTTCACCCCATCACTCCTTTTTTCAGTAAACCTTGGCCCTCCTCTTCCTCTCTTGTGTCTTTTTGGCATCTTGGGATCTGGCCCCTCAGACTTCCCCTCCTGGGTTTCCTGCTTTGGCTGAATGTACCTGACCCCTCTCCCTAGCAGCAACTGATGCTGTACCTCTATTTGTCATTACAGACTATGAACTATACAGATTAGAAGTTCCAAGGTCTGTTGCTGACCTGCCAGGTCCAAGGCCAGTGCCTCTCCAACTTCTCATTGGACCCAAGGGTTCTCTTTTCCTTATGCATAAGCCACTGTCCTATGGCACATACTGCCTTAGGAGTTTTCCTGGCCAATGCACCAGTGTAACAGGGCACCATCCCCAAGGCAGTTGCAAGCCCCTGGGGAGGCCCCCCAAATTCTTTTCCCAACTCACTCTGCGAATGGTCTCCCCTTCATCCTTGTCCCATGTCTTGATGTTTCTTCTGACTCTCAAAGGGAAGGCTGCCCCAGGGCTTCCCAGATCTGGTCTCGCTCCAAGGAACACCTGGCAGTGTGGAGCTCCTACTTTAAGGGGTAATTGCACAGCTCCATACCACTCTTACATTGTGCCCTATGCCTCACAGTTTTCAAATTTCCAATAGGATGGGGCCCTTGTCCCAGTGTCTCCAGGCCACTCTAGGCCTTTATTTTCCCTTTTTTGGGGGCTTTAGCTTTCCCAACTTCCACCCCTCTATTCTGGATGATCCTAAAGTCCAGGCTGACTGCTCTAGGCCTGGCTTCTGGGTATCCCTGCCCTTCTTTGAACCTTCCCCAGCAGGGCTTAAGAGCAGCATTTACCCCTGGGGAAATTCATGGGGCCTCCAAAAACCACCCCTTACATTTCTAGTCCAAACTTTTGGTTTAAACTGCAATGTAAACACTAAGCCCTGGGCCTACAACATAAAAAAAGAATAGAGGCTGTGTACCTGCTTATCAAGTGTCTCTTTCTCCCTGGATTATTCTGTTTTGTCTCGTGGCCTGAAGAATTGTTATCTTCCAGTCTTCTGGGCATTTAGGAGCTCCACACTCCATCACTGCCAGGGCTGGCTCTCTCCCCTCACTAGCTCAACCCCAGGGCTTATATAGCTCTGGCCTGTTCCCTGTTACACCCATATAGGTTGAAATAGGATTTGGATCTATCTAACTGATCCTTTAGAAATTAAATAATACATTTCAACTTTGGCACCCGCTGAAAGTATGCTAAATCTTGCGTATCACAGATTTGAAAACTACTGAATAGGTATGATATATCCAAAATATTTTCTCACCACCTTTGTTAGAAATGAAATTTAGATTTCAGATCACAATGATGTGCAGCCCAACAAAGTGACTCTAAAACATTTATCCATTGCTTTTTACTATTAGAATACAAGTAAATTCTAGCTTAAAATAATAAAAGCAAGCATTTTGGCTGAAAGATACAATTTTGTCCTCCAAAATCTGAGTGTCTTGGAATTACGTTGGCTATATTTTTTTTTTTTTTTTAGTGTAACTTATTTTGTCAAAGCACTTGAGTCATATAGCAGAGCTGTTTATTCTATTAAATGTCCTGGAATTTATTATTGTTGGTGCTCACAGCTGATGCATTCTTTTAAGGTGATTTGCTGTCTGAAATAATTTGTGTTGTCTTTGGAAATGAACTTGTCTTCAGATTAGTTAGTGTTGCATTATTCATTGAAGATACTGTAACTGTACAAATTCTACACCTATTATTATTGATTGCTTGTATTGTAGTAGCACCTACAAATCCCAGGTATAAACCAAGAGCACATTGTGCTGGTACACATACAGCCACAGAATGTAAAGGGCTGGTACAGACATTACTCTTTTACCAGTATAACTGGTCAGAAACCAGTCTATTCCTGTAACAGAACAGAAGTCTGGCATGCATAGACTGGTTTAAAAATGGTGAAATCTGGTCTAAATTTACTCCCTCTCTTTTGCCCCCAAACAAAGGGTGAACGTGTGTTCTGTTTGCTACCAATCTAAACTATGTTATTTACAACAACCCTGTAGCTTCAATTCCATCTTGGGCTTTTTGAATATCTGTACCTAGCCATGGTGTTCCAGTTCACTTATAGGCTCAGTAATGGTCCTTTTGCCTTATTGCTTCCCCAATCACAGTTTGCTATGCATTCTCTTATTCATTTATAATCCTTTACCTGAAGTTATTGCTTTTCTTGACTTTGGAGCTTGCAGTTCTTTCTGGCAGTATTAACTATCCCTCTAGCTAGAAGTCCATTTCAACCACAGAGCTCATGCTCTTGTGTAGAGAGAGAGAAAGAGAAACTCTACATACATCTTCTAAGGGGAAAGGGAGTAGGCTGGCTGTCTGCTTTCTAGAGAGAGTCACAGAGGTGAAACTGAGCTCATAGCTATTCTCTGAAGCTGCCATGGGAACATAAGAGACCATCAGGCATTCTGTAAAGATTTTCTCAGGTGATAGACAGTAGTGGCCAATGGTGGAGGAGGAGAAGGGTGTGTGGAAGGAGGATGGGAAGATCTTCATAGGTCTGGATAAACATCAGTGGCATGTCCCCACATGCAGGGGCATGTGCTTGAAGCAGCAAAAAAAGTTGCCCCTGCATATGCGCTTTGGTGCAGGGCAAAATGCCCCACTTCAGGAAAACTGCCATTTCCCTACTCCCGGTGTGCTGGAGGAGCTGGGGTGTAACTAGAGCCGGGGAGACAACATGGCTGGTAGCCACAGCATCTCCTAGGAGGACCAAGCCTCTGTGTCTGCCGGCTCATGCTCCTGTGGTGTGCACTGTGCCACTTTTTTTGTGGCGGGTTTTTTTTGGTACCGGGATTCCCCAGTAGCAAATTTTTCCCCCGTGCTCCAAATTTGCAGTGCCAGGCACATTTTAATGTGCCAGGTGTGTGGTTTGTGGCACCACAAACAGGTCTGCAGCACCGTAAACCACATGTGCCTGCACATCTGGATCCAGCCCCAGGGTGCATATCCACCTGCCCTGAATATCAAACTGTGAGATTCATCTGTCACTCCGTTACCTTTGCAACATTAATATCAACTTTGTATATGCCTTTGGTATATGCTGGAAAGGTTGATAAATTCTTACTTGCATAAAGCATTCAGTAAAAAGGGACTAAAGGGCAAGTAATATAATCCGTGTGTTTGAAAAGTACATGTAAGCATTGTTGAGAGGTTTCAAATTAATGTTATACCCAAAAAGGTTGGTACTTTTTCTGGCAAACTGTTCTGTGAGCAATATGGGTAAAGCCAGGTCCCATGGAAACCAATGGTAAAAACTTTCTTTGACTTAAATGGGGCTAGGATTTTACCATTGGGGTGAAATGTGTGCGCAACCTTTTGCAGGTAAACATATCAAGAAAAGTTGGAAAATTCTAAGATCAGGCCTCCTTAATTAGCATATTCATATTAAAAACAAAGTAAAATTGTATGATTGCAACTATGATGACTATGCTTGAGATAACGCTGCTTGCTTCAGAACCTGTAAATAGATGCCTCATTTGATGCAAGCCTGGTTAACTTGGGAGTTTGATCTGGATCAAAACAGGTATAGAAGAGTCGTTTACACATTTCCCTTTCTGTTCCTCTACCAGAGAAGAGCATGCAGCCTGGCTGACTTGTCTAGGAAAAGGTACGATAACCTTACACAGACACACGCAGCTACATCCCTGGAAAAAAACGTTAGCACATTTCATCCTGCATGCTTCAGAGCCATACTATACAATATACAATGCAATGAAACAGGGTAAGAGAGAGAGAATACAAGTTCAGACAGGGAGACAAGAGTGAACCACTTGGGAAGTCTTCAAAGAAAAGAGTGATCTCATGAGCAGGTTAGAAGCTTTCCTCCCAAGAACATTCCCTGGATAGAAGTGGGAAAAGCTGAGGCAGCAATACAATCTGCTATTTTTTTCTCCTCTTCCTTCAAGAACTAGTGTTGGAAAATCTTATGATGTGACAAAAGTGCCCTTATCAGGACCAACCGGTCATGTTTAGTTATTTGCAAGTCCCCCTTTGCTGCACACTCACCCACCCACACATATTTATTAATATTTTATAATAGGAAAAAACATATCTTAACACCCCCCCCCAAAAAAAAAAAAAAAAAAAAAAAGGAGGGCAACCAGCTTCAGCATAAACTCTTCTTTCTCTCTTCACCCTCTGGATGTTTATGGTAAATTGAGTGCATCCTATCTGTGACTTGCTTACATAATGAGGTTAGTCTTTATTATCATATCACTGCTCTCTCTGGAAAAGAGAAAACATGAGCTTTTTTTGATCTTTTGTCTTTACAGAAGAAAAAACATACTTAAGTCATATTCTTTTCTCAGAATTCTCAAAGTTTTTTCACCATTTGATCCTCCTGCTATTTTAAAAATAAAGTCTGTGGGAATGTGTGGTTTTTATTTTGTTTCGTTTTCTCTTCTTTCCCTGAACTGCAGTAATGCATTCATGCCGGGTGTATGAATGATACCATTCTTACCTGTCCAGGGAGATAATCATAAAATATTTCAGAGGGTATTTTCTCCTAGGGATACATGTATGGAACTCCCATTAATGTTAATATAAGTTATGCAGTTACACACAATGACTGAGAAAAATGCTAAAGGTGGGTATTTACACTAGAGGTTTTGTCTTTCATGATAGACTTCAGGAGATTTCTTTGCATCTTAAAAAAAGCCAAGTTAAGAAACACCAATTTTGTGTTATACGCAGAAGCATTTTACGCCTTAATCTTGTGGCTGTTGCTGATCTTACTACCGCCTCTCCCTGAAATAGTTTCCAGAATTCCATCAAGATAACTACAACTCAACAAATGATTTTTATGCACTGGCATAACATGAACATTAGTAAATTGCACATTTAAAACCTCCCATAAAACAACCAGTTCAAAAGGCAACGATAAGAATGAATTACACACCAAAACTATATGTAAGGGGATCTGCTTCTGTGTTCCTTCTCAACTTTGTATTGGCCATGCAGTTGCAATGAAAGTCTGTGTATGTATAGAACATAGACTAGGGCTGTGCAGAATTTCACCAGCAGTTTCATTTTGACGCTGTTTCGACTCGTTTCAAGCTCAAAACAGTGAAATCAAAATGAAACAGAGAGCTTCAAAACAGCCTTGAAATGAAACGAGGCAAGTCGAAATGTTTTAAAAATTTTGAAACATTTTGAGTTTCGATGCTCGAACTGGGCTTGCCTGCGGGGAAACAGAAACTAAAGTAAGGAGAAGGAGGGGGGAGAAGAGTGCAGGGGAAGGAGTGCTCTCATTATTGACTGTGTAGCTGGCCAGTGACTGTCATCCTTCTCCGAGGTCCCTTCCAATCCCAGTGCTCTGGGGGAGGGATGGAAAAACTGCATAAAAGACAGCATTATTTGAACTGCCCTGCTTTCTGCCTTGGTGTCAGTTACTGAGCTGTGCTTTCCAGTTTTGCGTGTCAGCAGCCAGGGGTGCAGGGCCCCAGAACCCCCCTGCACCAATCTCCTTGACAGCTGGCAGGCTTTGTGGCCACAGCAGGGCCTAGCAGGCCTGGAGCTTTCGCCTCCCTGTGCCTGAAGACAGACAGATCCACAAGCACCCATGTCACGAGTTTTGCCTGTCAGCAGCCAGAGGTGCAGAGCCCCAGAACCCCTCTGCACCTATCTCCTCGACAGCTGGCAGGCTTCATGGCCTCAGAAGGGGCTAGCAGGCCTGCAGTTTTTACCCTGCTATGTCTTAACATACTGTGTCATCTATGTCACGAGTTATGCTTGTTCACAGCTTGAGGTAGTTTCCCCAAACCCCTGCACCTATCTCCTTGAAATTTGGCAGGCTTTGGTGCCTCAGCAGGGGCTAGCATGCCTGCAGGTTTGACCATCCTGTGGCTTAACACATACAGATGACCTGAGTTTTTCATTCAAGTCTTTGAAGTAAAGTTTCCCAGAAGCCCCTGCACCTATCTCCTTGACACTTGGTAGGCTTCATTCCCTCAGAAGGGGCTACCATTTTAGCAAGGTTCATTCAGGCCAGAAATGGCAAAGTTATAGGCTGTTTTGAGCTTCCCCATTAAAGCCTATGGGCAAAACATCAAAACAACATCAAAACAGCAAAACTGTTTCGACGAAACGAAACGGAACAGCAGTTTTGAATTGAAATGAAATTTGAAATGAAATGCTGCTCTGTTGAAACATTGAAACACAAGTAGAAATGGAACGGTGCTGTTTTGCACACCCCTAACGTAGACTCCAATCCAGAATCTGCATATACAGCATCCAGCAAACATTCACCACAAACAACCAGAAACGTTTTGCTACTCAAAAAAAGCTGCTATCTGGGAATCTCACTGCAAAAAAAAAAAAAGTGATTTGCTTGTACCTACCACAGGAAAGGGAAAAAAAAAAAGGACTTTAAAAATAAATTCAGTACTTCAAGACTTTACAATACTAAATAGAGAGAATTTTTTACAACCAGCTTTACTTTTCCTGTGGAACTGGTGAAATGTAAACTTCAATTTTCCCACCAATTCACTGAAAGACTACTGATCCTAGAATTTTCTTTTCCTCTTACGTGCATTTTCAAGAGCTCTACTCATAGCAAAATTTTTGAAATTGGGTGCTGGATCCATATTAGGGACATAAATATAAGTGGCCTAGTTTCAGGTCTAGCAATCATATTTCATTAAAGTAATGGGATTGTAAGCAGTAGATTACAATGGATTTCTGGAATTATTGAGGTAAAAAGAATGTAAATATTAGATTTCATAGACATTAGGGCTGGAAGGGACCTTGGAAGATCATCGAGTCCAGCCCCCTGCCCAAAGGGCAGGAAGTCAGCTGGGGTCATAGGATCCCAGCAAGATAAGCATCCAGTTTGCTCTTGAAGGTGTTCAATGTAAGCGCTTGAACCACCTCTGGTGACAGGCTGTTCCAGACCTTGGGGGCTCGGACAGTAAAGACATTTTTCCTTATGTCCAGCCTGAAACGGTCTTGCAGTAGTTTATGATCATTCGACCTAGTCGTCATCCCTTGGGGCGCTCTGGTGAACAAACGTTCCCCTGGATACTGGTGGTCATCCCTGATAAACTTATAGGTGGCCATCAGATCACCCCTGAGCCTGCGCTTTTCCAGGCTAAAGAGCCCCAGGGCTCTCAGCCTGTCATCGTAGGGTCTGCTTCCCTGACCTCTGATCATGCGCGTGGCTCTTCTCTGGACTCTCTCAAGCTTCTCCACATCCTTTTTGAATTGTGGAGCCCAAAACTGGACGCAGTACTCCAGCTGCGGCCTCACTAAGGCCGAGTACAAGGGGAGAATGATGTCCCGGGATTTGCTTGAGAAGCATCTATGGATGCAAGCCAGCGTTTTGGTCGCTTTACTAGCTGCAGCATCGCATTGCAGGCTCATGTTCATCTAGTGGTCAATGATGACCCCCAAGTCTCTTTCTTCCTTAGTGCTAGCCAGCGTAGCACTGCCGAGCCTATAAGGATGCTGCGGGTTTTTCTTCCCAAGATGGAGAACCTTGCATTTATCAGCGCTGAACACCATCAGATTCTTGTCCGCCCACTTGCTGAGCCTGTCCAGGTCTTAGAGTCTTGAAAGTGTCTTTATAGCCAGGAAAACTCCCATGATCACCACAGGTCGAACCTATAGCTAGTAAATGTAGTTTTATATCAAGAGAGTTCTTATTAAAAGTATTCTTGTCAAGTATCGCTGACCAGGCTGCTATTTCTTCATATTACTGGTGAAGTAAATGGTATTCCAGAGGCATTTTTAAACCTTTATCCAGGGGGAAATATTTGCTCCTGTAGCCTCCCTTTATCTTCCCAGTGTGAGCTGTGTTTTGGATCAGTCACTCAGAACAATCGCATGATGTGCCCCCATTATGGGATTTAGGCACCTGCTGAAACTTTAAATACTTCAGCCCAAAATGTAGATACTGTTCAGTTGATGTCTCACACTGGAGGGGCCTAATGTGCCTATGGTTCCTCGAAAACAAAATTCCTTAGGTACTTACATTTCTGTTGCTGACCACATGCACAACCACTTCAGTCCTGCTGGGAAATTGCTCAGTGCTTATTTTGCACACAGGACTTGATCTGCTAGGCATTTTCAAAACATCCCTCTTACATTGGGCCTCTCACAAAACACAGCGACCAACATAAGAAGGCCTGAGAACCCAGTGTTTGGAGCACACATCTGGAGTGTGGGACACCCAGGTCCAAACCCTTGGTTTCTTCCTGTTTTAAAGCAAAGATTTATACTGTAACCTCCAAGAAGAGTACTATACCTATTAGGCCACAGGGTATTGTGATATGAGTCTCTCTGTTGAAGCTGTTTGACTTTATATAAAATCTTTAAATATTCTTAAGGCATGTCGATCTTTAATATTCAAACACTTTAGCCTAGTGGTCAGGGCAGTCATCTGTAGAACTGGGATTCTAGAGCGTGCTCCAACAAATAGACAACTCCTGTAATGTTCATAATGAGCATTGCCCAAGAGAAAGTAACCCTCTTGGGTTGAGGGACATTCTCAGTGACCATGTTTGTGTAATATTTTTATAGTTCTGCAGAGACAAAATCCTGCTGGAAGGAGTCTTTTCTTTTAGAATAACTTCTTATACTGTGTATATGTTTAGTGATAGGAGTTGTATAAAAAATCTAAGATTCTGTGACCAAATCTCAGAATTGCAGATCTTGAACAAAAAATGGGAAGTTGAACTGAATGTAATACTTTTAGATGACTGTTTGTATTTGGCTGGCTTCCAGTCCTTAGTTAAATCAGGAGAAAGAGGGTTATTTTGACCTTCCTAGGGAAAAAAAAAGTGAGTATGGACTTTAAAAAAATGAAATGGTGTTGCCGTACTCATTTATTATGATATTAGAGCAGTTAGCTTTGGAAAAACTCATTACTGTAGCTGAACTTTCTTATTTTTAATGGTTACTGCTTCAGGATTGTCTTCCATGAAAACCTAACATCAATACATAGAAAAAATCCAGATTCCATTTTTGTATTTTACTCTGTGACCCACTTTGAAAGCCAGAAATCATAAAGTTTTGCCTTGTCACAAGCTATAAGCTATGGTGGCACAGTAATATTTTTTTACTGCCCAGATAAAAAAAAAGAAATTACTAACTCAATCCTTGCCTGGTGATGCAGTTAGCTGCCTGAGGTCTCAGTGGTTTCACTTCATTTAACATGAGAAAGTACAAAACTGACACATAAAAATTCCCTTGAGGGATCATTCATAATTGTTAAAAAAGGAGAAAGAAACCAAAAAAGTTTTTCTAAGTTTTTTTGACCTATCTAGACATTGCTTTCTGTACAGACAGCATCATTTCTCTCTAAACCTCCCCCCCAAAACATACCAACATAGTTGTTCATTTTCGTTTTTCCTTTATCTTTGCATGTTGAACACTGAATTTAAATTTATCCTCTACACCCACTCTTTGTTGTCCATGACATGATCAAGTATTTCCATTGAGATTATGAGTGTCTTGTGCTTTCTTTAAGCATTCCTGTGGGTTGTTGGTATTGGTAATGAGGCTTTTCTAGTTTTCTTTCAATAAAACCATCCAAACATTTCAACCACTCACCAGGAAATTTATTATTGATGCTATTTGGTGAATCTAGCATTCCAAATTCAGTTCACTGAGGGAGCATAATGCAGTACTGTTAGCAAAGAACTCTTTCATTATGTGCAACTGTACAACAAAGATTTGCAACCTTTAATTACAGTGACTGTAAGCTTCTGCATTTAGAATATTTTAATTTCTTCAAGTATGCTATCATTACAAGAAGAGATGATATTCATGCTGTGGTGATTGGTATTCACAGATATAAAGTATTTGGAGCAATTACAAATACATTATAACAAATATGCTACTAAGACTACTGATTTGTGCCAGGCATTCAGACCACTATCAAAGTTTAGTCAATGGTGTTGCTGTGTCAGACCCAAGAGTGACAACAGTTTCAAGAACAAGGAATATGATAGCAAAAGAGTGCCTGGCAGAGGAAAGTTCATTACACTAGTTAATTAAAGACACAGGCAAAGGTTTGCAGACCCCAAATTTGAGCCACCTTTTCTATTATATTACATATGATTTGCTGCTGTTTTATTCCAAAGTAAAACAATTATGTCAACACCTCAGTACAATGGAGTGATCATGAAGTAACCAAATACTGATCTTACATAAGCATTAGAAGTGGAAGGTCTCATTTTCTAGCTTTCACAGGACAGTTATACTGGAGAGGAGAAGTGAGTTTTAAGGAGTATTAGGCCATCATTCCACATACAGGTAAACATGCAATTCATATAATTGTGCCTCCTATGCCACACACGCATGCATGGCAGGAGGCATGACTTTAGGATCGTGCATTAGATCCAATCATGTCTTATTGTCTGTGCAGGGGGAGCCCGATCTTAGGCAAGAAGCAAGCTCCCATGGCTGGCAGCCCCACACACCCCAGCTGAGGGACTCCCAGCTGCAAAAGTACCCCATGCCTGCCTGCCCCTCTGAGGCTGGAGGATCACTGCTGCAGCAATGCCCCCTGCCATGGGAGTGTGGTAAGCCCCCAGGATTAGAAGATTGCCACAGAAGTGATCTGCCTAGTCTGGTGGTGTGGGAAACCCCTGTGGCTGGAGGATCTCTGGCCCCAGGGGCTACCCTGTAGCCCTAGGGATTGCAGCAGCCATGATTCCTAGGTTTCAGGGGTTTCATGCATTTCTGGACCCTGGGGATAGCAGCTGCCATGCATCCTTAGGGCTTGGGAGTTTTATACTGGGCTTGGAGCACCCCTGTGGTTGGAAGCCCTGTAAGTTGATTGGGCTCCCAGCCAGAAGGGAGACCCTGCTACACATGCAAATTAAAGATGGATAGCAACCAGCTATAAAGTTAGTATTCATTTTTAAGGTATAATTTTATAGCTGGTTGGAGCTTTTTATTTTGTGATAGCTACTTTGCATGTAGCCAGTAAATTGCACAATACCTGTAATGTGTATTGTGTGTCTCAGTGAGTTTACCTGTAGTTTACTTATATTCAGTGGCGATACATAGGAGTTGCACAGGGGTGCACATGCACCCCCTGAGACAGCTGGTGCAACCCCTGACCAGCCATACTCGCTGCTTAGGCGATAGGCAGGGGGGGAAGATGGGAGCGCCAATGTCCTCCTGCAAGCACTGGCCTGGGAGTGGAGCACCGCTGTACTCCCAAAAATGGCCACAGCCACTCCCAGAAGTTGCTGCAGCGATCTGCTATCTTGCAATCAGCCACGGGGGGACCCTACCTGTCGGTGAGATCAGCCATGGGGGGACCCCCCGGTCCCTGACTGGTCGCTTGGGGGGGGGGGGCATGTGCCCCCCCCGACTAAGGCAGCACCAGTCTACCATGCTTACATTGAGTTTAGATGCAGACTGAAAGAGTTGCCAGATCTCAATTTATTACTAGTCTCATGGTATTAATTTTGTTTGCTTGTTTTGAATGTCTTTGACTCTGGAGTCATGTGACTATGTAAGACGTTTAGTTTACTTTTTCTTTTTTTTAAACAAGAAGGCTTTTTTCCATTAGGGTGGTAGAAAAAAATCTAGAAATGTGACCCAACTGGCTCAAAGGTCAAAAAGCAAGTAGCAGAGGATGCTGCTCAGGAGAGTCAGTCTCTTAAGCTTCCCTCAGTTCAAGTGCTCATATTTGGCTTATAGGGCCGTGTGTAGATGAAACAAGGGATATGTGTACACAACACTTTAAAGTGGGCTAAATGCTTTTGCACCACTTTAATGGTGTTGGTGTTTGCATGCCTCATGGCATATTGCACATTAATTCCAGTTGCTGTAGCAAGTTGAGCAGTGTAATGCACCTTAAATGACTTGGGCCACAGCAAATTCAAACTCCTCCGAGGAGTTTTAGTTTGCTGCCTTACCAGCCATGGAGTGAAACAACGGGCTCCATGAAGCTCAGTGGCTCTGCAGGAAACCTTGCAGGCCACCTGGCAGCATCTCGGGAAGGAAGGCTTCACCCAAGAGAGGAAAAAAAAAAAAAGGAGCAAGCCTGATCCACCCCCTGGAGCCTGCCTACCTGCCTGAGCTGTGCAGGGGCCCGGTGCTTCCCTCCACAGCTGCAGTAGCCCCACAGGACACTGCTGGGTACCTGCGGGTGGGGGCTGCCTGGGGGCCCTACACTGAAGCGTTGTTTTTAAAAACCCACCGCTTCGATTTAGGGCTCCCATTTCATCTACACATGCCCTAGGATCCCAGACATGCAATTGCAAGAAAAAATCCTGCTCAGCCCTGGGTTGGAACAAGCCCAGTGTGGATTAAATCTTCAAAGAATTTAAGCTGCTGAATCTAAGTTATTATGGAATATGTATGTTGATTTTTATAGGGATAACAAAAGGCACAACTTTTGATCTCCTGCCTGCCAGATTTCAATTATTGCTCCAAAGCATGCAAGTGCTAAAGCTTTTCAAACAAAGAATAACCAAAAATATTTTAATGCAGGGAAAACTATGTATGTTTAATTACCCTGGCTCTAAAAATATTTTGGTTGATATTTAAAGACATCACTACTACAACACACCAGCCCAACGTAGACACCTGGCCTAGAAGATGTTGGCTTAATTTGCTACAGTTTGGCAAAGTAATTAACAACTGAAAACAAGGTCACATAATGGGAATCATTGAGCAATCTGAATAATTAAGAAATATCAACAGACCGCAGATCAACAGACCTCCTGTCAGACTAACCTGGTGGTCTTCTATGACCAGGTCACAAAAGCCTTGAACACAGGTGTCACAGTGGATGTAGTCTTCCTGGACTTTAGGAAGGCCTTTGACACTGTCTTTCACCCCATCCTCATTAAAAAAATTAGGCATCTGTGGTATCAACGCCTATGCAGTCAGATGGGTTGTAAATTGGCTGGAGGGCCACACCCAGAGAGTGGTGGTGGATGGGCCATTTTCAACCTGGAGAGACGTGGGCAGTGGGGTTCTGCAGGGCTCAGTCCTCAGGCCTGCTCTGTTCAAAATCTTCATTGACAATTTGGACAAGGGGGTTAAAAGCACCTTGTTCAAGTTCGCAGATGACACTAAGATGTGGGGAGAAGTGAGCACACTAGAAGAGAGGGACAGGCTACAACTAGATTTTGAAAGGTTACAGAGGTGGGCGGATGAGAATAGGATGGGTTTCAATACGGACAAGTGCAAGGAGTTGCACCTGGGGAGGAAGAACCAGCAGTATACCTACAGGCTGGGGAACTCCCTTCTCGTCAGCACAGAGGCAGAGAAGGATCTTGGCATCACTATTGATTCCAAGATGAACATGGGCCGACAATGTGGGGATGCGGTCAGGAAGGCCAACCGTACCTTGTCATGCATCCGTAGATGCATCATGAGCAGGTCCAAGGAGGTGATCCTCCCCCTCTATGTGACATTGGTCAAGCCACAGCTGGAATACTGCATCCAGTTCTGGGCGCACTTCAAGAGGGATGTGGACAACATGGAGAGGGTCCAAAGGGCCGCTCGCATGATCAGAGGGCAGCAGGGCAGGACCTACTCCAAGAGGTACCTCCTCTCCAATTGAAGGGATCAAAGCAGGTGCACAGGCACTGTGGGAGGTGTAGGGACTCTCCTCCCCCTATAGATTAGAGCCAGACCACCAGTGGGGACTTAGCCATATACCTTTTAATGAGGAAACAATACTGGGAACGTAACAGGCATAATCACGGGGTATAGTGGACACTACAATGCCCCAAGGGGCAGGATTCAACAAAGGTTAGACACTTACAATCATTGACAAAAGACAGGGTTAACAAAATATAAAACACAAACAGCAGAACAAACAATACTGGCTGGGGAAATATAAAAAGGCACAAAATACAAAATGTCAAATGAAAAGGAAATATAGGGCCTAGGTACCTGGAGAGGGAGAAAGCCCAATGGCCCCTTTCCACTGCAAGAAGACTTGCTTCTTGTTAGCTCACTCACCCCAAGTCACCCTAGCTGGGACTTGAACTCAGATCTCCTACGTGGTAGGCAAAAATGCTGCTACACAGCCACTAGTTCTAGTACTACTTCAAACTACTAGGGGTCTTGACCTTCCTGGAGCCCTGGCCTCAGGTTGAGCTGCCCTGCCTCTGATTGGAGGAGCTGGAAGCCGAGCTGGGAACCTCTCAGGTCGCTGCTCAGATCCTTGCTGGATCTGGGGAGCCTCTCCTGCTGGCCATAGCCTCTCATAGGGGATCCTGGAGCCCAGCAGGAAGCCCCTCCTGCTGGCCGCACGCCATGCTGCTGAGGGGCCAACTGTTGCCTGCAGGTCTTGCTCCTTCAGGCTCTTCTGGGGCAACTGCTCCCACCCCACTGGCTCAGCTCTTTGAAACTCCTTCCTTGTAGTCCCTCACCGGTCTCTCCCCTGAGTCAGCCACGCTGCCCCTTTTATCCCCCTCCACGTGACCCAAGGGGCCAATCAGGGGACATGGAGGGTGAGTCTCTGGGGCCTGATTGGTGAGAAAAGGGAATCCCAAGTCCTCCAATCATCTTTTACCCCTTCAAAACCCCTGGGCCAAATCATTACTAGATTGGTGAGGAAAGGGAATCCCAAGTCCTCCAATCATCTTTTGCCCTTTCAAAACCCCTGGGCTAAGTCACTACCAGCCAGCCCGTCACACAGGTATACTGAATTACTCATATTTTCTATTAGAAATTCTAATAAATAAAAATATATTGTTACTCTTATTGACTTGAGTAACTGATCAAATATTTACGATTTATCTGTTATTTCAATTGGGAGGAGAAATGGATATTAATGATGGTCTATTGATGCAAACCTTTTTTTAAGCTGTTTTCCTGAACACGGCAAGAATAAAAAAGGAAGAGTGTTTTTGCTTACAGCTGCAAGCCCCTTCTTTAGCCAAGACTTAATCCTAAACCTGTTTCTTCTGGCCACACATCAAGTTCTGGTTCTAATGGTCGTCTTTGCCTTTTTTCCCATCCTTTAGTGCTTTTCTTACAGCTCTTTCATGGAGAAACAAATCTTCACAACTAATAAATACATTAAAAAGATCTAGGATGTCAAACTCATTTAGGCTCTTGAGCCAGATCCAGACCAGCTCTGGTGGTGGGGCTAGCAGTACTTGTTAAACCCTACAGTGGTTAACAACATCATTGCTCACCTTGCTGCCACCAAAGTAAGTCCCTAGCAAGGGTCCATGTCCAGAATTTTGGCAGCAGCATAATAATAGCAGGGATGCTCGGGGAGCTGTGGGTTTGTCACTGCTGTCACTCACCTTGCCACCAAAATCCCAGCCCTTGTAGAAGCTCCATGAGCCATATGTTTGACACCCCTGAAATACATAGAAGTGTGAGTAAACTCCTTTCTTGCACATGAGCCCTACATATTCCTTTGTTTTTGGTACTGATGTGTCCCTGTGTTTGGGGTAGGGCCAATACAGCTTCAGCTCTCTGCTTCCACCAAGGAGTTTAACAGTCCCTCACAACGATCTTCAATGAATGGCATCAGTGATGCCAACCCACAATAGTGGAAACAGGTGGTGGGGGGAAGGAGAGGGGTGTGTCTTTGTATTTTTCAAAGCAAGTAGCACGGAATAGCCAAACCACACTTTAAGTACCATATTTTCTTGCATATAACACTCCCAAATAAGATAAATACCTTGCTTTTGAAAGGCAGAAAGAAGGAAAAAATACCTTTCCTTGAAAATACTGGTAAGTAGCTGTCAGTAGCTGAGCAGCAGCTTCTGCAGTAGGAACTGCTGCCAAATGAAAGAGAAAGTATCTACTGCTAGCAGCTAGGGAGCCCATCGTACAGCATGTGCTATGTTACTTGTGCTTTCCCTTAGCAGAGGCTCACACTGCAGAAACTGCTATTGCAGTATTTTCTAACTTATCATGTTCACCCCAATTTCTCACAGCTGAATTTTGGGGGAAAGGTGCATAATGTATGCAAGCAATGAAGGTATGTACTACTTGGTTATCAAAGTTACCTGTTAGGAATTATTGTCTATTTAATAATATTTAAAACATATTTAGTGTTGAAAATCTGTTTAGGCTGACTGCAGTTATTCTCAAAATATAAGGGACTTCTTTTAGTCTCTCTCTCTGTTATCAGCTGTGTTGTGTGGATGAAAACTATGTAAATTATGTCAGTGGAGTTGCTATGGATTTATACCAGTATAATGGAGTACACAATTTGGTTTCTGGAGTTTATGAAGATGAAACCCAATGTCCAGTACAAATTTAGGGTAAATTAAAGCCCATGTAGCAGTGAATAAAAGTTATGGATATTGTGGCTGGTGAAGAAGAGGGAGGGAAAGGCAAGCTGCTTATATGCCAAAGGTATAAAGTGTGCAATTGAATGCTAAACAACACTTGCATTAAAGCTCCTGAATGGCACTAACTTTATGGTGTCGGGTGAGTGGTGCCATGTTTTTTGTGCTCCAATACCTAAAGGCTCATTTTCTCAGGTAGATGTGTTTATGTTTTCCTCTCTCAACATTGCCTCCCATCAAGTACAAGATATTTGACGTATTTGTTATCTGATGGCTCCTTTCTATTTGTGTCAGGTGAACTTTGGGTTGTCACATTTTTGTATTTGTGACTGCTCGAGGAAACTGTGTTAGGATGGGATTTCATCAATAGAAGCAAAACTTATACTGCTATGGTGTTGTGGATATGTGTTTGGCTATGCCTCATAGGGCACGTACACATGAGCATGCACGTGCCTCTTGCAGCATCTCAAAGAGAGACATGTGTGGGAACGAAAAATGTTCCCCGTGCTGCAAATTTACAGCATGGGGGCAAAATTATACCCCTGGATATCCAGGGGTCAAAAAAAACCATGGAGGAAAAAAGGGGGACAGGGCATGGTCCTGGAGTGTGCCCTGAGGCAACTGGAGGCTTGGTCCTCCACAGAGAAGCTCTTGTAGCTAGCCAGAGCATCTCTATTAGTGGTGTGCGAAGTGCGTCCTATTTGATTCAGATTTGGATTCGGCCCAAATCAGGGACAGTGATTTGATTTATTGATTCAGATCCCTGCCCCTGATTTGATTTGGCTAAATCTGAATCTAAAGATTCAATGCCGCTTCAGAGAATCAGCGATTTGGACATAGACACAGCTTTAAATGTTTTTTCTACATACCCCGAGCTTGTGAATGCTGTGATGCTGGGGTGGATGAAGTGTCCCACAGGAGTGTGGGGCGCCCTCCATGTGCTCAGCGGTGAACCCAGTAGTGGACCAGAAATACTTCCAGTCAACTTCTGGGACCACCGGGGAGCATACTGCAGGCCCCCCTGCACCCCCACTGGCTTGGCAATCAGCCATGAGGGGACCCCGGGTGCCCCCCCCCACCCAGGAGGCACCAGTCACTTAGCCAGGGGGGCATGGGGCCCCCCTGCATGCTCCCCAGTGGACTGGAAGTGCTTCTGGTCCACTTCTGGGTCTGCTGCCGAGAGTGCTGGGGACCCCCCTGCGCTTCTGTGGGACACTCCATCTGCCCCAGCATCGCAGCATTCACGAGCTGCCTGCTACCTAGAAGTGTGAAGAAAAAACATTTAAAGCTGTGTCCATGTCCAAATCTTTCTGAATCTCTCTGAATCGATTTGGAGGGTTCAGATTCGATTCAGAGAGATTAAAGGGTCTTCTGATTCAATTCAAATTCAGAAATTCAGCCACCGAATCAGGCCAAATCTCTGCTGAATTGAATCAGGGACCAAAGCTTCACACAGCCCTTATCTCTATGGTTGATCCTTGGAGAAGGGGGGAGGGAAACATGGGGGGAACCCCACCGACCCCGCCCAATACCCCATCCCCCCGGATCACTGCTCCCCCCAGCCCCCGCCCCTGCCTGTCCCCC
>NW_005841923.1:1032421-1037322 GCF_000455745.1 Alligator sinensis
CACAAATGCTCAGAGTTGGCACCTTGAAGCCAGCTAGAGGTGACTGACCTCTTGGCCAATTTGGGCCAGGAGGACATGCTTCTACAGTTCAAATCAGGCCATCACACTGGGAACATCTGGGTGATAGCTGCCCAGATGGCCGGGCAGGGGGCACATGTGGCAGTAGTGCCACACAAAGGCCAACTCTGCAGCCACAGCCCACTGGCAGCTGGCCCAGAGGGGCAGATGCCTCTACTGGCTGTGCTGTCCCCATCCAGGTCTGGCAGGTACGCAGCAGGTCACAGCCAGGCAGCAGCCCCCACTGCCAGACTGCTGCAGTGGGTAAAGGGGGCAGGGAACTCTCAGTTAGGGCTGCTTCAGCAGTCCAGCTGGCACAAGGGGTAGTGTCCACAGGTACCAATTGGCTGGTCCCCAGAAGCCCCTGAGAGTAAGTAGACCTGAGCTACTTGCCAGGGCAGCTTTTTATACTGCTGGGGACAGCACAGGTGCTGGCTCCCCATGGCTGTAGATCCAGGAGGAGCCGGGCAGGGTTATTTTGCCCCAAGTGGCACAATTTGCCCCGCACCACTTGCATGTCCAGGCACATGCGCTGAGGCAAAAAGCCCTGGCTCAAATTTTCACCGCTTCTATTTGAGCTGCTGCAAGCACATGTGCTTGTATGTGTGAATGCACCCATAGGGTGCAAACAGACATTGCTGTTGTTCCTCCATAACAATTTTTATTCTGGCACAAATGGAAAGCAAACAGATATTTATAGCATTTGATGTACCACAAATGCCCAAGTTTGTGGCCCAAACAGAAGGTTGTAATAGTTTCTGCCAATTTATTGAGGCAAACAGCTGTTGGTTTTATGGAACAAGAGTGCAGGTAGCTGCCCTCACTCTCCAGCCACCCAGTTGCAAGCTCTCCCAGAGACTGAGGGGCAAAATTCTGTGCTCCCCAGGAATTCCTATGTACAATCAAGCCCCAAAAACTCTGGGAGTGCCTGTCATACTTTTCCCTCTTACTGGGCACATCTACACGTGCTAAAGCAGGTACTAAATGACTGTGCAGTACCCACTGGTACTACGCAGTCCTGGTGGCACATGGGTCATTTTTTACCTTATTGTGCAATAGCTCATTGCTCATTGCTACTGCGCAGTAGTGGCGGTGTTGCATTTATTGCACACCAATGCTATATTGCCATAGTGATGAGCTCATCACTACAGCGATGTAGTGTCTCGCGTAGATGTACACACAGTGATGCACCTCAGAGAATCTCTAAGGCACAGCACTGTAAGTGGGGAAAGTCCAGCTTTCCAGGGAACATATTGCCAGTTGTCCAGCAGAATCAACACGTGATGCAATGAGCAGCAGGTATTTTATCCAGTGAAGTGGCTCAGCTGTGCCGGGAGACATCCCAGCACAACTGATCTGATCCACTTCATTTGGTGAAGTCTATTTATACCCAGACTATCACTTTTGTACCTTGGTAAAAGGCTGATGTCACTGTAACCTGAATACAGGAACTTTTCTCCGTACCCGAGTTGCCAGATCATGTAGGATCATGTATGATTTGATAGCCACCACTACTTGGAGTTTCATGGAGAATGGCTTGTTTTCTTTAAAGTTTTTAATTTAGAATTAACAATAATGAAAAGACAACCAGATTTAGACCTCATTATTTCACATATCATAGTTACAGTGCGGCTAAATTGTAATGTTTGAGAAAATGCCCCACCTAAAATATCATATATCTACTTACACCTGTACAGGATGTGGTCTCGAATTTTAAAACTGTTATATAAAATAAGTGTTTTAACTTAGTAAATTTTACTTTTAAAACAATTGGATTCATGTTTAATTGATGAATATTATTACATATTAAACTGCAGAACAATAGCAATAATGTACCCATCAACGAGGAAAAAAATCTTTATACGTACAAATTATTGTAATCTAATAATTAGTTTATTGATCTGAAGCCTTATGCAGGGTACCACAAATTCATGTGTTGCCCACCAGTATTAGAATTCTAACAGTTCTGGTTTTTGGTCCACTCTGTGTCCAAAGTGGACCAAAAACTGGCTATAGAACATATGCAGAAAGCCAAAGAGTGGATTACCAAGGTCCCGCTTTATGTTCAGGATACCTGTAGAACATGTTTCTGCTGTACTGAGACTATTTTGTAATAAAAAAGTTTTATATTTCTGAATCAAATGATATGTGTGAATAATGAGCCTCTGACATATTGTAGCAGCTCCTTTTGTTTGACCAAGTCTGTACTAGATTTATTGACTCTCATCGCTATCCTTTGGAAACCATGTTGTTATTGGTTGAGACTTTCTATTCTTCTTTCTATTCATGGTTTCTATCCTTTGGAAACCATGTTACTATTGGTTGAGACTTTCTATTGCTCTAGAAAGGACCCAGCAGAGGCTAATACTGCTTTAAGCTGCATTAGCTCCTGATTATATTTCCACTGGGAAATTTGCAAGGTCAGCAAGGGGTGGCTGCTGTCTTCATCTACCCTGTCCTTCTTTCAAAGTATTGTAGGTCTTCAAACCCATAGAGATTGTGTGTGTGTTGTGGGGGAGGAGGGGGAGTTGGGGATTGTATGCAGTGTCAAATTATACAAAATCATGCCACAAAGTCGTTATTTCTTGTTCTCCATGTTGTCCAGGTAGGATCTGGTAAATCCTAGTAAATTTTCAGATTATGGTTAGGTGAACAAGTTTTAGCCAGTCCATTATTGAGCCACAGCATGTCTGCCAGTTTCCTTCTACTCTCCTGTTTCTTAGGTAAACCACTAGATTATCTGATAACCTGAGGAGTTTGAGATGCACTGGTTATTGCTCTGCATGTGTCATTGTTTATACACTTTTACAGGGATATACATGGTGTCCTTTATAGCATGGACTTGAAAAAACCTTATTTATACTGGAAATGCATACTATGCATATAGTATTTATATTGGAAATGCATACTATGCATATTGGCCACACAGAGAGCCTCTCATGGCTGTTACACAGTGTTAAAATGGATACTGGTTATAGACCATCCTGTTGGAATTAAGATGCTCAATATGCCATTCACATTTTCAAAGAGTCTTAGAGTTTGAGATGCAACTGGTAGGGTCTCCAACTCATAGTGAAAATTTGGGTGTGTTGTAGAGAAAAACCTCAAGGTTTGTTAAAATTTTGAAATACAAATCTGCTTTGTTATTTAAGTATAGCTTTTATATTCTGTTTCAAATTATTAGCATTCTATTAATTTTCTTTCATAAGCCAACATATTTTCAACTTTAATTTTATCTTAATTTTGTCGTTTGTAAATTTCTTTCCTAATAATTTGAAAAAGCCCCAAGTACAAAGATGTACTCTGTATGAGAATGGATGTGAAAGTATAGTCATTAAGATTAATTTTACAAAACATAAACGCAAGTTATATTACTTTGTTCACCTCTATTAACAAGGCCTGTGCATGCTGTGGTTTTTTCTTTTGTCTATACAGCTCTCACAAAACTTAAGCACAAACCCAAAATGAGTTCCATCCACTACAGTAGCCTTTAAAAGAAATCACCAGACCCCTACAGTATGTGCCTAATGGTGAAAATGTTCTCAGTTTCATAAGCAGACAAGGTTCCTTGGGTGAATTTGGTATCTTTTATTAGATCAACCCAAATAGTTGGAGAATAGTTATTAAGCAAGCTTTCGAGGTCAAAAACCCTTCGTCAGGCTAAGGAAGTTTCAGCAGTTCATAAGGCACCTATGGAGGATTATCTTTCAGGACTTTAGTGCTAACCATCCAGACATGATTCCCACAAGTAAAAATGCATAAATGGGAAGCTTTAAAAAGTATATTACCTTTCATCTTTATTTTGAAACCCATTATTTTCTTGGGATTTCACTTTACAAAAAAGGATAATTCACAGGTTTAGCATGAGATATTTTAGATCCTTGATTGTTATATTTAAAGGGAAAAATAACATTTTAAATAATTATATCTCTTGCTTACTGCCAAATCCAAAGATTTCTTTCTCTGAAGATCCTGCAGATAAATCCCTTCGGAGGGATGCATATTTTTGCAAATATTTGTATTGAATGTTGCAGTCCAGACTTCTACCAAAATGAGCCTGGGTATAGACAATAAGGTTATATTTATGTGCTGCCATCATATACATAAAGATTCATTGCTTTACAGGTACAAATGAACAATTGGGGTGTGAACTGAGCCTCTCTTTTTAGGTTCTTTATATGGGTGACTGCAAACATGGCTACTCACTATAGCTGGTAAAAATGTCACTGCTCTAATTACTTCAATGAATTTGAGCCATTTTACCCCAACTGAAGATCTGCTGCTCCATACAACGCAGTGTAGATACCCTGTAGTAGTGAGAATGGCTATATGTATCTGCACTCACACAATAAAGTATATTGCTGGACATGGAATTTAGTAATACTGATGCTGAAAGCAGATGTGTGGCCCATAGTTCAGGGGTGGGCAAAAATGACAGGAAGCAAGGGCAGTAGGACCCAGGGGAAGCCAGGTGGGCTCTTACAACAGCAGGACCTGCCCCGCATCTGGAAGCCCCAGCAGGGGCTTCTTACCTGAGACCGCATAGCTGCCCCATGCTGGAAACTCAGGTAAGAGGGAAGGTGGGGGAAAGGGCAGGGGGAACCCTGGGCAGGGAAGGAGCCCGGGGAAAAGCTGAGCTCGCAGCCTGTGTGGGGCTGCCTGTGCCTGCTCTGGACAGCCCTGCATGGGCTGCAAGCAGCTGCAGCAGGGAGCACTGGCCACAGGGTGGGGGAGGGGCTGCTTCCCCCCACCATGCTCAGCTTTTCCCCAGGCTCCTTCCCTGTGCAAAGGAAAGTGGCCCCTCACCTGCCCTGTGCCTGGTGCTCCCTGCTGCAGCCACTCGC
>NW_005841923.1:1037341-1037541 GCF_000455745.1 Alligator sinensis
ACAGGCAGCCCCAGGCGGGCTGTGAGTGACTGCAGGGCGGGGCTCCAGCCACGGGGCGGGCAAAGGGCTGCTTTCCCCCTCTGTGCTCAGCACCACCTTCTAACCCAGCCCCGCTGCCAGCCTGGGCCCTGTGCCAGCTCCGGCCTTGCCTGTTGGGGCTGCGCGTGGTGACAGCAGCTGTGGTCCTCCTGCTTGCCGCG
>NW_005841923.1:1037604-1048999 GCF_000455745.1 Alligator sinensis
GCCCCGGCGCACCAGGCGGGGGCCGCCGCCTGCTGCCACCACACGCAGCCCCAACAGGTGAGCTCGGAGCCAGTGTGGGGCCCAGGCTGGCAGCAGGGGTGAGTTACAAGCTGGTGCTGAGTGCAGAGGGGGAAAAGCAGCCCCTTGCTCATCCTGTGGGCAGTGCCCCACACTGTAGCCACTCGCAGCCTGCATGGGGCTGCCTGTGCCTGCTCCAGACAGCCCTGAGTGGGCTGTAAGGGGCTGCAGCAGGGAGCGCCAGCCACGGGACGGGTGAGGGGCCACTTTTCCCCATGCTCAGCACCAGCTTTTTCCCTGCTGGTGAGCAGAGGGTTGGGGCTGTGCACTGCCCTGCACCTGTACTGCAGGGTTGGGGGTCACTGGGAGTGAGTGGGCAGGGAGCCAGCCGGAGCACGGAGCCAGTGCCGCACCAGTGTCTTGGGGCCAGTGCCAGCGGGGCCCAAAGCAGGGCGGTAGGAGTGCAGGGTCCCAGCCGGCAGGGACTCTATGAAGCCAGGCCAGCTCCCTCCTCTCCCTGCTGGTTCAGATCAGCCTGGCTCCACAAACCTCTGCCAGCCTGTGCCCCGGTTTGGGCCCCACTGGTGCTGGCCCTGGGACATTGGTCCCGGGACATTGGGACATTGGTCCCAAGATGGTGACCAGGGGGCAGGGCACCTGTCAAGGGGCGGGGCTACCCATGTGGCCCTCAACAGCCTGCCAAAACTGGGTAAGCAGCCCTCCGCCCAAAATAATTGCCCGCCCCTGCCATAGTTTGTCTCTCAGTAGATACTTTGGGTTTTAGCGCTGATGTTGACAGTGGATGGTAATAACTTTGGTACTGAAAACTGTCCTGGAGCCTATCTACTTGGCTTTATTATTGGCCATAGATTATGACCTTTGGATAAGACCAGGGAGTTTGATTAGCTGACAGATGCATGCACAGCAAAACAAAACCATAGGGATCAAATCCATAGCTAATGACTAGAAGCCTCTCAGAGTCATGTTGTATGTAACATGAGGTTTTTAAATTCTTTTTAACAGGAATCTTTAAGAAATCCTGTTCATAGAGGCTTCAATTTCTGATAAAATTAGAACTCAAACTCATTAGCAATTAAACCTCTTAGCTTACAACTCAATACAGCTGCTTCAGCATGTTTATACAGCCACTCATAAGGAGGGCTACCAGTTGGACTTGAACTCTTTTAGCATAGCTGCCTCCGGATTGATTGTTGACTCCAGCATGATAGAAGACCATTCTTCTCTACATGTCAATATTGAAGTTACACTTTTAGGGCACATCCGCTCATAAAAGCACATGCGCTTGCAGTAGCTCAAATTGAAGTGGTGGAAATTTGAGCTGGGGCTTTTTGCCTCAGTGCATGTGACCAGACATGCACTTTGGTGTGGGGCAAATTGTGCCACTTGGGGCAAAATATCCCTGCCTGCCTTCTCCTGGATCTGCAGCCAGGGGGAGCTAGAGCCTGGGGTTAGCACCTGTGCTGGCCCCAGCAATATAAAAAGCTGCCCTGGCAAGTAGCTCAGGTCTGTTTGCTTTCAGGAGCTTCTCAGGACCAGCCAATTGGTATCTGGGGACACTACCCCTTGTGCCAGCTGGACTGCTGAAGCAGCCCTAACTGAGAGTTCCCTGCACCCTTTACCCACTGCAGCAGTCTGGCAGTGGGGGCTGCTGCCTGGCTGTGACCTGTTGCCATCTGTGACAGCATGTGGCCCCAAGGCTGCATGCTTGCCATACCCAGATAGAGACTGTACAGCCAGTAGAGGCACCTGCTCTTCTGAGCCAGGTGCCAGTGGACTATGGCTATAGAGTTGCCTTTGTGTGGCACTACTGCCATGTGTGCCCCTGCCCGTCCATCTGGGCAGCTATCAAGTGGCCAGGAGGTCAGCCACCTCCAGCTGGGTCCCAGGTGCCAGCCCTGACCAGGCTCTTCTGCCTGCGTCCTGCCACCTGCTTCACTAACAAGAATTCTGGTGTTCCCTAACTAAAATCTGTGGAAAAAAAAATTCCCAAATTCACTCTTTAAAATGTTGTAAAGCAATGTGGAAGCCTACCAGTGCCTCCATTATCATAATAAAATAAATTCTAATTATCTATACAGTTTGGCATTGACTTTGGACTTCTCTGTCATAGAAAAATCAGAGCTGCCCCTACCCCCTTCGCTCACCAGGATGTGCAGTGTTGAGCAGCACTGATATGCCACTGCCCTACCTCTGCCCTTGCCCCTCACTGTCAACCCACAATGTACCTCCACCCCATTCACCCCACTTCTGTCCTACAGGGCCAGGAATGTGGGTGAGGGGCTTTTGGGGGTGGCTTGAGGGTGTGGGGTTTGTGGATGGGTGTGGGGGGAGTGTGGATGTGGAGGGGGCTACGAGGGGGGGCTGCTCAGGAGGGGTGGGTCCCCATCCCCCTCAGGGCACAGCCCTCCTGCAGACCTCATGGACTGCCCCCCCACAGGGGCCACGTGCCCCCCACAGGGGTCCAAGTGACTGGGACCTGGGCTTCATGCCAGGTAAGTAGGGGGTGGGGGGAGCTGGAGTAGCAACGGGGGACTACTGAGGGTAAAGGGAACCCTGAGAGGCAGCTCGGGAGGGATGGGTCCATCGGCCCCCCTGCCACATGGCTCCAGCTTCCAACCCCCTGCTCACCTCACGGCCAGCTACAGCTCCCCCTGTTCAGCCCATGGCCAGGTGCAGCCCCCCAATCACCTTCCTGCCCAGCTACAGACCCCCGCTTGGCCCACACCTGGCTCCAGCCCCGCTGCTTGGCCCATGGCTGGTGCAGCTCCCTGCTCACCTCCCTGCTTGGCTCAAGCCTCCCTGCTTGGCTCCAGCCCACCCTGCATGCTCCCCGCCCAGCTGCAGCCTCCTTGCTCACTCCCTGTCCAGCTCCAAGCCCCCCGCAGCTTACCACCAACAGCAGCTGTGCTCTTGGCTTCAGCACCTCTGTATAGTGGGGGGCAGTGTGGTTTGGCCCCAGCCACCAGGTATCTGCACAGCCTCAGCCACAGTGTGCTGCTGCAGCCCAGTTGGATGTGGCATGAAGCAGGGCCATGAGCTTTTGGGTGGCTCTGGGCTGTCACCCAGGACTGTGCGCTGCTCACATGGACCACCCGCCACACCAGCCTGCATCCTGCATGCATGAGCCCTATGCCATCCAGATGGGCTGCTTCTGTGCATGCAGGACCCGGACTGGTGTGGCCAGTGGTCCCTGTGGGCAGAGCGGAGCCCCAGGTGACATCCAGGGTGCTGGAGCCATGTGGGTGGGTGGCTGGCAGGCAGACCCATCCCTCCTGAGCTGCCCCTCATGGTCCCCTGCATCTTCAGTAGTCCCCCTCACTCTTCCAGCTCCCTCCACCCGCTACTTACCTGGCATGGAGCCCAGGTCCTGGTTGCTGCAGGTGGCATGCTTCAGCACAGGGGAAAAGGCCAACCACAGAGACGCTCCGTCATGGTACCAGAGCGTCTCTGTGGAGGACTGAGCCTCCAGTTGCCTCAGAGCATAGTCCGGGACCATGCCCTGCCCCACCTTTTTCCTCCACATTTTTTTTTTGACCCTTGTATATCCAGGGGTCTAAAATTGCAGCACGCAAAACATTTCTCATTCCCACACGTGCCTCTTGCAGCATCTCGAAGGGCTTTGAGATGCTGCAAGACACATGTCCACTCTCATGTGGATGCACCCTTAATGTTTATAAGAACTGAAAATGACTTTGTAATACTCGTAGGTTTGCCCATTGTTAGTTCAAATGCCTTCATATACATTTCAAATGATAATGTCCTGGCTTTCCTTACTGCTTCCAGCTACATGCATGTTAGACTTGATGATTTTGTTTCCAGATTAATGGTGCACTGTATTGCTATTTCAGTGACAGTTATGCATTAAATACTAAAGCAGTAAATATCTTTTATTTTTTCTTTCTTTGGAAAACATGAAAGTAACTGGAAACTACAGTAGCACTGGTTTGATTTACAGGATTTAATTTTGTTGTTCTCAATATTCAAAGTAAATGGTTCATATTATGAACTAATTGTTATTATTTTTCTGATTTAAAAAAAAAATGTGTCTGAGTCAGAACAAGGATGGATCCAGAGGAGTCCAGTGGTACAACTGCACCCATTTTTACCTGTGCTGCATGAGAACTTTCAGCATGGGGTGTGATCAGAAGCCTTGCTTCTGTGTAGCTCCAGAGACTAGGGAATGAGCTCTTCCACTACCAGTCACTCCTTCCTTTTCCCTTCTACTGAATTCACGCATGGAAACAGACTCAGGCAGCTCTGCCCCAATTAGCTAGTGAGCTCAGAGCTCACTGCTCACATGAAGCTCCAGCTGGAGCCCATATTGGAGCATACAGTGAGCTAAGAGCTCACTGAGCATGTGCAGCACAGCCAAAGTGAAGGGTTGTACCCCTTTGCCCAGGATTGGCTACTAAGTCAGAAATACTGTTATCTCTGACTGCTCTGAGTTTTCCTTTCCAACAAATTTCCAAAGCACTTTCCCCCAACAATTTTAGAAAGACCCTTGACCTATAGCAGGGGTACTAAATGGTGGTCCATAGCAAACTTTTGGTATCAAGTTACAGACTTTTCACAGTAGTATATTTAGGAGAGGGACTCCATCCTTCATTCTAACACTGTGTTCAATTCAAGCATTGTTTCAGGAACAAAAAGGTAGTGGATCCTGTCCATTACATAATGAATAAGTATCCACAGTACAAGAAACCAGCACCATAGGTTGTACTAACTGGCACCTTTGTTGGCAATATCAGAAAACAGTCTCAGGTGGACTCTTAAAGTGATTATAGAAAGACATCACAACCAACTGCTGGAAGCTAATGCCAAACAAATTCAACCTAGAAATAAGGCAGACACTTTTAATAGTCAAGACTGGTTAACCATTAAAACAATCTAGCCAGGGAGGTGGAGAGAGTCTCCATTTCTTTAGGTCTTCAGATAAGGCTTACATGCCAAACACAAATTATTGGGTTAAATACAGAAATAACTTTTGTGAAATATAATGACTTGTGATATATAGACTAGATGACCTCGTTGTCTTTTTTATGTTCATTTTTATGACTCTGTTAATACTGTTAATTCTAGCTCTTACATAGCACTTTTCACCATAGACTTTAAAGCATGTGTACAAATTAGTATAATTATCCCCAGTTTTACAGAAGTAGAAGCTAAGGGCCCAGGAAAGTTAACTGATTTGAAAAAGATCATCTAGCAAGGTAGTAGCAGAGTTGGAAACAAGAATCCATGTTTGCCAAGTGCATTCCCCTCTCTCCACCTGGCCACAATATGGTGAAGAGAAAAGACAAGTATTTACATTCCCTTTATATATTTTAAAGATAAATCATAGACTACTGAAAATACAAATTTGACAAGCCAGCAAATGCCACCGTCTCCTAGTGCCTTTATGTATGCACATGGACCTTTGTGAATAGTAAACTTGTAAGTGAGGGACCCAAACCTTATGTCCTCCAAAACCTGTTTTTGGAATGCCTGTGATTCCATTTTGCAAATATTTGCAGGAAGTTATTTTTTAAACTTAGTGTTACAATACATAACATATAATATATATTATAATAATATAAGGTTTGGGTTTATTATATATATATTATATAATATATATTATCATAATATTATAAGGTTTTGGGTTAGGGTGGTAACTGTGGCAGTTTACCTTGTCTGGAGGAAGCTTTGTTGGAACTGCAGGGCTGAAAAAGATGACAAGGCACTTAATCTGGTTTACTAATCATTGAAAATGACATGGCCTGTTGGCCTGGGATGTACGTTTGGTTTTATGGAGCTGTGCAAAATCAGATCTTAAGGTGGAACCTCTGTACAGTTTTTTGTACAACACAAGGCTATATCTTGCTGTTCTCTTTTCATTAGATAAAGGAATAATCAGTATGAGTCCTACGCTAAAACCTGATAAATTATTTTCAGTGATAAAATAATCATGTATTAGAACATATATACAAGCAATTTTAAGTGTCGTAATATTGGTGTTTATGTTATGCCAAACATCTCTATAGTGAAGAGTGCATGCCTGCCAAGATTTCTTCATTTGACAGTCTGTGCCAACATTTAAATTCAAATACTCCAAAATCTGTGGGGGGGGAAAGGAGGAAAAATATATTCTGAATTAATGTAGAGTGCAGCTTGTCCCATAACAAAATGTGATCAGCTAGCACTTTTGAAAGCACTACCACATTCATCACTGATACTTATTAATACTACATTTCCTGGACAATGCATCCAGGTTATTGTTAAAATGATATTGTTTGCATGCACTAAGGTTCATTGACCTAAAATTAGGTTTAAGACTAAGCTCTTTTCCTATGACTGAATATAGTGCACCCCTGTAGGCTGATGCACATTTCCACAAACGTGCATTGGTATAAATTTGAATTTAAATCTATCTACCATACCTGCTGATCATAGATAACCGCACTCTTTTTAAACACAATTAAATCCCATTGTTATCAATTGTCTGCAGCTTGGGGAGCTAGCAGCATGCACAGCACTTTCAGAACTGAACGGAGAGCGCTTATTCCCAAGGGAGCAAAGTTTGATTCCACCAATAGGTCAGGAATGGTCGCAATGGAAGCTTCAATTTACCTCTCAGTCAGAATGTGTCAAGTGTAGGGTGTGTTTGAGACACCATTAGAAGTGTCACTGGCACAGAGAGGAGAAATCCAAGAAAGGTTGTGATCAGCACGGGCCCTCCCTGACTCAAAGAGAAACATACAAATGCTGATTCTTCATTCTGCTTCTCTGATTTTTGAATAGGCCAGAGCACTAGCTTGAAGGGCTTGCGGTTGGGTGTTTGCCTCTGAAACAAGGGAATAAGACCAGGAAATGCCTTTCCTAAAATGGGTAGGAAATTCCTTTCCTAAAAGGGAAAATATGAACAGAATTTAGGTACTGCCTTTAATTTTCATATGCTGTATAGTGCATGAGGTCATAGATCTATCTACAGGCAAGACCAGTAGTGATATCATTATGTCCTGTAACAATTATGATTAGTCTTACACTTTGCTTACATTTTCTGATATTCAAAAACACTATGCTCTTCCCTTTCACTTTGGCTGCTGCTTTTATCATTTAAACTGAGACGATACAGCCACATGCAAATGCAGCTTAGTGCAATTGTATCATCATTCTGATTCAAAAGTCAATGGCCCTCTCAGCACTGTACAGTAGCTCATTCATCAACAGTATGGGGAATGGGAATATAAGGTACAGGGTAGGAGCATCAGAGATAGGGAGCCTCATTCTCCTCTCATGTACACTATTAAAAAGCAGGAGTAACACAACTGAAGTCAGTGTAGTTATATCAGTGTACATGAGGGAAGAATCAGATTCCTCATGTGTCAAAATTTTTGGATTATCTCTCGGCTTTGAAAGAAGAGCCATCTAGCATGCTTTCAAAACTATATTCACTCAAAATGCTCAACTGAACCAGTACTTCAATTGGTATTTTCTTGTATTCTTTGAAGCACATAGTCAACTAAATAATTTGAAATATATTATTATAGAGGCACTCAGCATCACCATGATAGCTAAGGTTCTGTTAGCACATCCATTATGAATCTTGTTTTGGAGTGCTTTCTACAGTAACTCAACCACTTTAATTTTCTTTGGACTGATGCATGACAAGTTTTCAACTAGCATATGTTTTCCCTAAAAAAGCATTTAACAGTGTTTAGCTTCTTTTTGTTTGTTTTTTTAAGATGGTGCTTTAAACCCATCTCAAATTGTTTATTTGAATTTTCTAATTGAAAAATAGGATGCACACACATACACTCAAATTGATTTCATTGCTACTTTTCATGTTACAATATAGAGATTATAAAAAATAATTAGCATTTACAGGCCTATAATTTCAAAAAATAGCTTCTGATATTACATGCTGAGTCTCGCCCCACAATTAAATGAAGATGCCCTTCTTTTTACCCCCAGTTGTACCTATCTAGAAATAACTAGGCACAAGCAAGTAGTTATGCATTTAAATGGAGGCATTTGGCATCTCCCAAGCTGTACATACAATACTGAAATTTTGAACAACTGAAATTCAGATCCATAAAGTACTGATCTTCAAAATGCTGTATACACATTGTTCAGTGAGTTTTTTTAGGTGTGTCAACATAAGCCTGACCTTGGTCAATCAAAGTGAACGACAGAATTCCCACTGACAGGAAAACAGTATTGGACCTTTAGTCAACAATTACAGAATCTTTAATATAACTATTTTCCATTGGAATTTGTGTTTTTAAAGAAAGGAATTACACCGTTCTAAATATGCACAGTTCTAGCATATCATTGAATTGAGTGGGGGGCTGAGGTGTGGCAGGCACTAAAGCACATGTTTGACAGCAGAAGCAACCATGGCGTGGCCCTGTCAGATTCCAACGAACCTGCAAATTCTGCTAAATAACTTGTCACAAGGACATGAAAAAAGAAAGGATCCAATTGAAGCCCTGACAAAAAAAAAAAAGACCTTGCAATGGCCCCAGCAAAAGAGACATTTATGATATCAGTAAAAGACCTGATAACTGCTCTAATTACAGTTTAAAGAGTCCAAAAGAACTGTGTTTCTGAAACTTACTCTCCTCACACTTTAAAATATTTATTCTAAGTTCTAGCTGAAAAAAGGTCAAAAACTCTGTGAAAAAGCCCACATTGTAGAAAAGTTCAATATTTCCTCTACATAGAGGTCTCCCCTATTGGAGTCAAGTTTATGAGAATAAGTTTGCACATTTGCACACAGAAAAGATGGAGTCATTGTCACAAAGGCCAGGTATAGACATTACACATAATCCAGTACAAGTGACTGAAATCTGGCTTAACCTATAACAGAACAAGAAGTTCAGGGCACATAGCTTGGTTTAAAAGTGGTGGAACCTGGTCTAAGATAGACCTGGATGGATGTAGTAGCAGACTTAAGCGATTTAGGTTACACTGGTCTACCAAACTTCTGTAGCAGATCCTCTCCCAATTCAAACTAGGTTGTAGTTCCCCAGTATCCCAAGCACCTTTGCAACCCCTCTCCCACTTTCCCCGCTTCACAAGGTGATGCTCTATCCTTGGCCAACATTTATCTGCTCTGGCAGGAGGTGGGCTCTTACAGAGCCAGCTGTAGGCAGGAAGTGGGGCTGGAAGTTGGGCCAGCTATCAGTGGCAATGCAGGGGGAGGAGGCTTTTGTGTCTCTGTGTCCCTGAAATACAGAGCAATGAGGGGAAGAGGAATTTCTTCCCCTGTGCTGGGCATGGAAGGAGCAATCCCCCCTCTCCTTGGTTCAAGGACATAGCCACAGAGACACAGATGCAGCCACAGCCTGGCAGAGGGGAGGTGGGAATGCTGGCATCTGTGTTGGGGGGTGGGAGCCTGGTTCCATGCGGCCACTCCAGCTGACACTGACAGCAGCATGACCTGAGCCAGTCCAGCACAGCTGGGAGGGGCCCATTCCTCAGCTCCCCAACCTTGGCCAGTATGTATGCTCCCCACCAAAAGGTGAACTTGTGTTCTGTCAGCTCCTGAACTAACCTCTGGCATCTAGAGTAAAGTGCATGACTTAGATTGTTTCTGCCTTGGACTTTTTGAACATCTGTACTTAGCCAAAGTCCTAATTTCTTTGCTTTTTCAGTTTAAGGCCAACATTTTACTCTCAGCTCAACATGATAACTTACTCATGTTTGGCAACTTGCTCTCCAGACTTATGAACATTTGTGATATGAAATGTCATATTGTGTCTGAAGCAAATCTGGGCATTTCTCTTTTTAAAGGAACAGTAAACTAAGACGTGACATTTCAGATGGAATGAAGCTTTATAAATCGAGGGAATAATGGGCATGTCTACAAGTGCCGATTTAAGGTGCATTAGCCATTTTTAAGGTGCATTAAGGGTGTGGGCCTACACATCCATGCCCTTAATGAGCCTTAAAGATGGCAAATTTAGGCTATTTGCACCTAAATTTGATACCTGCAAAAGCAAGTATCAGTTTTAGGCCCAAATAATTAAAGCACCTTAACACACATGTAGATGCACTAAAGCATATTTAACGCTGTGTATGTTGACTGACTTGGGACTAACTTTAGTCTCAAGTCAGTCCGCACAGCATGTTAATGTGCCTTAATATGTGCATGTGTCAACACATGCCTAAATAACCTTAGGCAAATGCACATTAAGTTTAGGTGCGTGTAAAAGTATATGTAGAAACCCCCAATATGACCCAGAATTAGGCCTTGAAGGGGGGATTTTTATATTGAAAATTTTCATTTCAGAATTGTCAAAATGTTTCATTTTAACACTTTGAAACAATTTTATGTGACTTTTCAGTATAAAACAGCAGCTCACATTTAAAAGCTGACCTTAATTTTTAAAAAAATAGAAGCTGTAAAATGAATTAAATAAAAAATAAATTCTTATTTTGGGGCAAACCAAATCTTTTGGGCTGACCCGAAACAATATTTTTAGTTGCTTTGTCTTGCCGAAAGTAATAATAAAAATATATCTTTTGACCCGAACTAAATTTTTATTTAGTGTTTTTTGTTTTAGCCACTGAACTGAATAATCTAATATTTGCCCATGTTTAGCCTGAAACACCTGTCCAGCACCTGGAAATGCTTAGTTAAACCAAATAGCAAGAATCTAAATACTATGATCAAACTCTACCTTATATTTCAAAATGACTATAATCTACTGTATGTAAAGACATAAGACCCTTATGTACATAATTGGTCCGCTCCCAGCTTCCCCATTCACCACTGGGATAGGGAGACCACATTGCAGGAGCAGCAGCTGGGGACTTTTTTAAGTCCCTGAAGTAGGTAAGAATCTTCCCTCCACATCTGGATCTTAGAACTCTCTTCCTTCTGCTCACATGTCAGTGGCATGTCCCCTTCATTCCCATTTGCCTCCTCCTCTACTCCTTCTGTCCCTGATTGCTGCAGGGATGGCAGGAGCTCCAGTTCCTGCCATGCTCTAGCTGGCCTATACCAGGAGCCAGGCTCAGCCAGAGACAGCAGCAGTGAACCTGGTCCTGAGCTGGTGGGGAAAACCCTGGGAGATCAGGCAGGGAGGGGGAACTTGCCTACTGCCAGCATTGGCACAGTCCCTGGCTGAGCCAGGCTCCCTGCACAGCCTGGCTGGGGCAGGGCACAAGCAGATCTGGAGCACCTGCTGGTCCAGGTCAGCTGGGGACAGTGGCGGGAGGAGGGGAGAAGGAGGGAATAAGAGGGAGGATGATGTGCTGCTGAGGATCAAGGGGAATGGGAGGAATTCTTACCTGATTTGGGGATTTAAAACAAAGCTGCTGCTCCTATGGTGTGTTCTAAAAGTGGGATGCAACTATGCCATTGAGTCTC
>NW_005841923.1:1049009-1094573 GCF_000455745.1 Alligator sinensis
TGCTGGTAGCTAGGGCATGAAGACACATAGGCTAACATGTCTTGCTACAAATGTAAAGGCATGACTTCAAGCTGTGAGGGTCCATCTGGCTGAGGAGTGATTATCCTTGGGTGCCTAAACCATGCCAGCCTGATGGGCCACACAGGTTTGTGACAAGACTTTGATTTTTGGTAGCAATGACTATTATTTACGTTGCTCAGCACTTCCCACTTGAAGAGCTTATCTTCAGTTGTTTATACCTTTGTCAAACTCAAGCCATTTAGGTTTAACAATTGCAGTCTGGTTGTCTCACTCAGGCTGATTTTCTCTCTTCCTTAAAATTTCATTTAAAGAGGGTTTGTTTTTTTTTTAAGTATTTATAAACTATTTTTTGCCCATTAAAAAAACAATTGGATGGTCTTTCTTGTGAAAAATGTAGTATCCCCTTGCTTTGCAGCAATTATGTAAAATTTAGTAGGGTGATTGCCTTTGCCAGCCTCATGAAAATCTGTCCAAAATCGGTCATGTTACAAAACTGAAAAATGAAAGTTTACAGTTGCTAAATATCTCAAAGTTTCTGTCCACGTAGGGACAGATGGCTTTTCTGAGGATGGATTTTCTATGCAATTGCAGTCATGGGGGCAGAGGGGGGTCACTAGACACACTATCTCAAAGAAAGGAGACTGTCTCTCTGTGCCTAATGACTCACTTCTGGTCCAGTAAGCATGGACGAGTAAACTGTCTGACTCAAATGTAGGGCTAGGAGTTGGACTTTGTAGATGGCAGGTGTAGCATATTGGGATAAGGATTGTGCAGAGGAGCCTTGGACTGGAGGGTGGTTGAGGGGAGATAGAGATACTGATCAGGGGTTAAGTTTTGAAGTGCAAGGGGACTGTAATTGAAAGAGAGGTGGTAAAGCTGGAGCCAGTAGCTTGCAAAGAAATTGAGTTTATGAAGAGTTGGAAGGAGACAGTAGGTGAGGAAACTGGGATTGAGAATGAGTGAGGTTAAACTGGTGATAGGGGAGGAGAGGTAGATCTCAGAAGGAACTGAGAGATGAAGATGTGAGGAGATGGCTGAACAGAGAGACTAGGAAAAGGAGTACATTATTATGTGCTTATCATTAAATGTACATGCATTTAGGCATCAGGCCTAAATTATGATGGCACATATGACATTAATTCTGGCATTTTCCCTCACTTTTAATGTTTTTATTGCAACCTTGCTAATGTTCTTCTAATGAAGCTTTTTGTATGTAATATTGATAACAATTAATGGAGATGGAGATCTTTAATGACAAACAAGGCTAATGAAATCATACCCAGAGGCAAAACTGTGTTCTGTCCAACACTAATCTGTGTCTAAAAACTTCCCATTGATTGACTACGAGCAAAAATGACACAGGGAAGGTACTGCTGTTTTGTCAGGACCACGGGAATGCAGATATAGAGAAAGGGAGAGGCAAGGATTTTTTTTGCAGTGCTATCTTTTATTAGTTCAAAGGCACCGTCGAATTGAAGTTAAAGAAGCTTTTGAATGCAAGACATTTTTCATCAGGTCATGTCTTGTATTTGAAACTTGTCTAATTGTATATTGCAACCATGCAGTTCAATAAAAGATATCACTCTCCATGCCCACCTCCCTCAAATCCTGGCCCCTCACATAATTCGTGGACCATCATGGCTACAACATCACTCTAAGACTGCTATAGAGAGGGGACATTCATCCACATTTCTAGATGTGAAAAAAGAACACACTTGCTTTGTTTTTTAAATAGCTTTACTGAGGTCTGTGAAGTCCTGTGTATGATCTATTCTTGTCCCAGAATAGTTCATTGACCTAATTCATGTAAAACTTCTGGTTTGTTTTGTTCGTTGTTTGTCTATTTGTTTTTTGCAGTGATGCCTATCAAGAGCAGAAGCTGGATGCTATTCCTTTCCCTTGCCCCTTTCTGAAGCACTTCAGAATGCCTTGTAAAAACAAGAATGTGTGTCATTGTGCCATGAAGGATTTGGGTACCTGATGCAATTACAAGCACCTAAATCTAGTATCTGAATGTAAGTATATGATCTGGAATTTTGCACAATATTTAAAGAAATATTAAGTAATAATATGTAGATATATTAGTAAATATGATTATTAAGTAATATATTATTAGACATTATTATTAAGTAATAATACTTAGATATTAAGTATCTAAAAGAGGCTCTAAGAATATCACTTAGCAAGAGATGTTATTTCCAGCCAGCATTTTGTTGCTGTTATTTTAGTTTTAAGCATCAGAGAGTCAGGAAGATATTAAACAGGGTGATTTGGAAAAACTTCAACTTGCGAGGTCAAATCCTGCTCTTCATATGTGTTCCATATTGACAGCCAGTCTTCCCGAGAGTTAAATTTATTCTCAGCTGACTTACTCTGAATTTGCAGCAATGTAATTTGGGCCATGATGTCTGGAAACATTAAATAATTAATTGAAAGTGATCATTCCTAGTTTTCTATTGATACATTATAATGGACATAAGGTTCTGAGATACAGTAGAATAGCTTGAGGGCATCATCGGCATCTTTTCTAGCATTCTGTTTGTTTGTGCTTCTTTGTAGCAGCCTCTGAAATTCTCATCTGATTAGCTATTAAAGAAGTCAATGCGAAGCAGAATACCAGAGCCAGACTCTTCTTGATTATACCCTGATAAATTCAGTTTAGCTTACTGACTCTAAACCGGTTACTTCAGGTGCAGAAGCATAGCAGAACGGCTCCGTGTCTGGGGCAGCCCCAACGTAAAGGGCAGTACCAGTTACCAGTTGCTGCCATGCTATTTGTGACAGCACTATCAGCCACTGCTGTGGTGGTGTCTATTTTTTTGTCTATCCTCCCCCCGTGACAAAGGCAGTGCCTGGGGCTGCTGCCCTGGTTTCCCCCTCTCAATTATGCTGCTGTCCAGGTAGACACTAATGTAAACCAGATCAGACTATGACCCTGTGTATGTGTATATAAATATATATACAAAAGCACCTTTATACCAAATTGTCATTCATCTTTTATAAGCTCTTAGTAGGTGCCCAAATATTTCTTTGATTGTGACCTTTAATATCATTTTTTTTTCAATTTGCTGTTTAGCAGCTGCCTTTTAACTTTTTTTCAAATAGAGCTATTTAATATAGCCCATTATAATTCTCCAACCTCATCATAATCTATTTTTCTAACAGGGTCACCTTTAGCACATGATGAGATGAATGTATTTTATTAACATCCATTCTTTTTTATAAGGATGTCTAATTTGGAGTAGAAAGGTGAAAAATTCTTTGGTTTAATCAATAAGGAATATTTTTATAAATCATATACAACTTGGTTTAAAAACTACAGAATAGATTATTTTTTAATAAAAATATACTCTCCTCTCCAAAACATCTTCTGTCTTGAATAATATTCTGTAATTTTCCACTGACAATTGAGTCTAAAAGGCATCTAATCTGCCCTTAGACATAGCATATAGCTGCAGTGGATATAATATCTGTTTCTGCTGCAAAGGGCATTTAAATTAGTTTCTACATAATTTAAATATATTTTATATTTGATTCGTTTTAGGGGGAAAAAAGCAATTCAGGGTTTGACTTCTAGAGCTCTCTGTTAATCTTCTTCTATTGTTTTGTTTACATAGATTTATGAAATCCCAGCATAATTATATTTGTTTGTCTATAGTACTGTAAACTACTTTGATACAAGGAGAAAGTAGTGTTTTTGCCTCTCATACACAAATGCGTCAAAAAGTTTATTCAATTTCAGCTTTATTTGTTTAATCTTTTAGCTGCCAACAGTAAGAATACAAAAAAAAAAGCAAGCTGATCAACAGGACTTTTGTTTAGACCAAACTCTAAAAATATAGATTTAAAAAAAAATCTGGTAGAAGGTTTATTCTGATCTGCTCTGACAGAAGGGTGATAGGTTTCTATCTCTTAGTCTAATTAATACCTTTAATCTTTTTTAATGGTTAAACAGTCTTCCTTTGGTTGCAAGGCAGACTAGAGATAAAGGCACATAAGGCTGGAGGTTAATCCCTGTATTATATTTCTTAATTTCTGCCATAGGGATTCCCTTTCCATCATTTCTGTTTACTTTTAAACACTCTTCAGATGCTGGGAGAAAGAGACAACAAAAAGTTTGATTAGGACAGGATTAGCCGACAAGATTAGTCAGACATTAAACTTTTTGGAATATAAGAAGAAATAATTGTTAGCTGAACAAGTGGACTAATCGGGTGCTACATCCTTTTTTGATTAAAATATCTGAGAAACAAGCAAAGCTAATACTTTTATTTGCACAGTTTTGTGCAGATAGAATAATTCCAGTCACAGCACTAAAATAAATAAACTGTATTGTACATGCATGAACAAAAGTATACATGGAGATACTGTAGGCTACTGGATTAAGAAAACACTGTAAGCATTTTATTTGGGTTATGGCAGAATTTTAGTTCACTCCCCTTTACATATAAAACCTAATACCCATCTTATGTTCAGTATGAAATAAAAAAGTCGGGAAATGTTAATGACATTTTATATAATGTGATCTCAGGCTTAGAAATACTGGTAATATAAGAGGTGACTTTGGTTTAAATCAGTGAACTCTTGTCCATTCTAAAGGGCACCATGTAAAAAAAAATGTCTGCATGGAATCCTGGCCCCATTGAGTCAGTGGGAGTTTTACTGCTGCTTGCAGCAGGGCCAGGTTTTCACCTATTGTCTCTTCTAAAAGAAATCATCCAAGCTATTTTGTCTCAGTAGCCTTTAAGAAACACTTGGGAGATGATACAGTACCTTAAACGCTGTTGTAAGGATTGTCACAGAAATAGTTTGGTGATAAATATAATTTTTTCCCCTGGAATTTTCCCTTCAGAATGTTAATGTGTTTAAGTGAACTGTAGATGTGTGAGTATTCTGTAAATAAGATTAGAAGCTCTGATTTTACCCTTTCAAACAGATTATAAGATTTAGGATTTTGGCTCAGACAAATACATGTCCTAAATAAATGACTTAAAAATAGTTTGGACTTGATGTTTTCATTTTTCTCTCTAGTATATGCATAAATACCTCTCAGATGTTTGCCCCTTCCCCCAATAAGAGGTATATGTATGCTAAAGGAACTTTTTAAAATGTCTTCTCATTCTCAGATAAATTAGTTTGGGCCATTTTCTAGAGATGGGGGTTCTTGAGTAAAACAAACAAACAGAAACACATCCAAAGATTATTTCTCCCACAGAATATCAGCTTCAAAGGAAAAGGGGAAGCAAGAATATATGGTTCCTGTTTTTCTAAACATATCCTTTTGTTTGGGAAAGCAAGAATAGCAACAGTTATGTTTTTTTATGCACATTTACAGGGATTTTGATAAAGTTTATTTTTATAAAAAGTTATTCATTTCACTGTGAAATTCTTTCTGAAGTGAGATTATTTGATTACTGTACTATTCTGCAGTTGTCTCATAAGCACATGCAGTTATTGAATAAAAAGCAGAACATACCTGAAAAAAAAAATCTTACTTTCGTAAAGAGACACTAAGGTCAGGTACAGACATTACAGATAAACCAGTATAAGTGACTAAAAATGAGTCTAAACCTGTAATAGTACAGACGTTTGGTACATACAGACCAGTTTAAAAATGGCAGAACCAAGTCTAAGATAAATCTGGATGGATGTAGTATCAGACTAAAGTGATTTAGGTGAGGCCATTCTACCAAACTTTTGTACCAGATCCCCTCCCAACTCAAATGAGTGTGCAGTCCCCTGACAGCCCAGGCTGCTTTATGGGCCTCTTGTAACCACCCCCCTCCCTTGCAGTATGGCATGTTGCAATCATCATCTTTGCCTGAGCAGGCTTTCATAGAGGCAGCTGTAGGCAGAAGGTGGGGTTGGGGGCCACATCAGTTGTCAGAAGTGGCTGGGCAGTGCGGGTTGAGGGAGGAGGGGAAAGGGGGATGTGAACCCTGGCCTGAGCCAGCATAGCAGGGGAGGTGGGGCATGCAGTGAGAGCTTCCACACACTGCTGCCTGGTCTGGCTGGCCAGCAAGGCTTCTCCCCCCAGCCCCACCCCTCTGGGAGGAGCTGGCTGTCAGTGACAACAGGAGGAAGTGGAGTCTGCCACCACATGGACCAAGTCCCCCCAGACCTGAGCCAGCAGAGTAGGAAGGCCCACATGGTGGGGCCCTCTTCTTCCCCCTTCCCTCTTGATGCCACTGGCAGCCAGCCACTGGTAGGGGGCAGGGGTGGGGGCCACGCTGGCTAGCCAGGCTGGGCAGCAGGGGGGAAGCCCCTGCTACACAGTCCTCCCAAGCTATGTTGGCATGTGTCTGGGGGCTTCTGGTCCAGAGTGGGGGCCTCCATTCCCTGTGGAGAATGATGGGAGAGGAGGGCTGGGGAAAAGGACCAGAGTGGCCAGGCAGGAATGGCTATCTGTTTGGATGGGCTCAGCATTCTCCAGCAGCCTGCTGGGAGGCATGCAGGAGGGCCCCAACCTGCTGGCCTCAGAAAGTGCAGGCAGCCTGTGTGCCTCCCCTTCCCTGAAGGACAAATGTCTGTTCTGCTCATTCCCAACCTAATCTAGACGGCTTGAAACTTAGACCACTTCCATCTTGGACTTTTTGAATGTCTGTACTTACCATAAGATCAGTGCCATAACAATGAAGTTTGGTGCCCAGGGCAAAGCTCACACTGGCACTCCCATCCTCATCTTACACACAGATCCGGGGGGGCACATGCCTCCCCATACTTGCCCAGGAATGCACACAGTGGTGGGAGCTGCCCTTCCTCCATCCCCCTCTGACCCCAGCCCCTGAATGATCCACTTGTGGCTCCATCCTGTACCCCACCCTGGCTGGGCAGCATCTGTTGGTGCCCTTTCGCTTCAGTGCCCGGGGTGGTCGCCCTGCTCATCCCCGCCCTTTGCTATGGCACTGCCTAAGATACATATTTTAGTGAACAAACACAGAAAGACATTAACCATTCTGTCCTTAAGTTTGAATTTTTGTTGTTGAAATAATGGCTTGCTAATAAAAAATAGGGATTGAGCAACACAATTCAAAGATATATGCAATGCTACATTTCCTTTTTGGGCATGTCTACACTCCATCCATGGAGAGCTCTTGAGCACTGCAAAGAAACCTGCCCTGCTTTCTCACTCCTGTTTTTTTTTTTTTTGTGCCAAACCCTAGAAGTTAGGCAATACCACCAGATTAGTGCATCTCTGAATGAATGCCAAGAAGAACATGTGATATATCCTGGGGACAGTTATGGGGACACTCTAAGGGCCATGCTAAGTTTGCCATACTACCTGATATCTGGACTTTGGCACATGCTGAGCAGGAATCAGGGAGCAGATCATTCTTTTCAGTGGCATTACAGGTCCCACTCTGGAGACAGTGTAGATAAGCCCTAGTTAGACCAGGATAACCAGAACATTTGCTACATGCTGCTCTTATATCTGAACCATTTTCTTTACTTGATAAAGATCATTTTTTTCAATAACATGAAATATTGGACATAAGGAGAGAAGCGGTAAGAGAATTTCACATTGGAGAAAATGCTATCATTTGATGAGGCAGGGATTAATTCCAATCTGCTTTATCTTCCTCTATTCTTCAGACTTGTAGGAGACATAATAAATATATTAAATATAGGTTTTGCCCAGGGATACAATACAATACAACAATGTTTTGGTGGTCACAGAAGAAGACTGGAAATCAGGGAATTTTAGGTTTTGCTTCTGAATTGCTACACTCTTCAATTTACCCATAGGAGAATGGAGTATGTAATAATTTCTTCTTGGATGTATTGCAAGGTCAAATTAATAAAATAACATTTTCAAAGTACTGGAGATCCCTAGGCTTCCAGAATGAAGTCAGGACTTCCAGTGTAAGGCACTCAGTCCCATAAGGTGTGGTTCCTGTCTCACAAAGGATTTAAGCAGAGGCTCAATGTTAAGTGCTTCAATACTCTTCTGGGAGTCAATGAGGCTATTCAATGGCTAAATTTTATTTTCCTGCTTAAATCCATCCCTTAATCCAGAGTCCTCATAACAAACACATTCCATACCCAAGTACAATTATTCTTGCACACTATTTATTGTGCTTTCAAGAACTGGTCACAACATGTTAGGCACTACATTTTTGGCTGTTACTAGAATCATTGGTAGATGGAAAAGACACAATTAAAGATGTGTATTTGGGATGAGAGAATTTATCACTGTGGCCTTACTCACTGGTTTCAGTTGGGAAAGAATTAGAACAAGCTCAGAGAAAAAAATATTCTGTTTCACAAAATATTTTTGTATTTTAAAATGGGGTTTCTTTCTGATTTGGAACAACCCACAGCAATCTTCAAATTCCATCTCCAGACCCGGGAAGCCCTGGGGTCCCTGATTCCAAGCTAGTCCACTGGGGTGGCATCACCCCAGAGCTGCAGATCCTGGGAGTCCTCATGTCCTTGACTCTGAGACAGTTCACCTAGTGGCCTGCATAGAGGCACAAACCCTGGAAGCTCTGGGATTGCTGACTTAAGGCAGTGTGCCCGGTAAATAACGCTAGTTTGTGGAACTGGGAACCCCTGTAGTTTCTATCCCAAACCAAGTCTGCCTGACATGCTACCTCAGGACTACATTCTGGAACCCCAGGATCTCTGTCTTTGAGGGAGTATTCTTGGTGGACTGTCCCAGAGTTGCAGACCCTGGAGGTCTGGCCTGTCCAGTATTCAAGTTAATGGACTGCTGAGGATCCAGATGGGTGACCTGATAGGACATTGGAAACTATGTTTGTGTTCTAGAGGAACTATATGAAAACTGAAATGTCTCTATTAAATGCGTCGTTTTTGGAAACTTGGCAAATTTAAAAAGAACAAAAACAGGTTCATTAGAGTGTCTCTGATCCACTCCACTCTACTTTTCAAAATTATGTAAATCATTTGGTAGTCTTGTGAAATGTGATTGTCAAAGGACCTGCTTCTGCAACTTCTGTACCTTGCTCTATGTCCATTTGTTCTCTTGTCTCATGTTTATTTTGTGAAATCTTCAATGCAGGGAGCATATTTTTTCCCTGTGTGTTTATGCAGAGCCTAGTACAATGGAGCCTTGATTCATGACTGGAGCAGGGAGGTGATACAGTAGTACAAACAATAATGAATCATAATTTATACCTTAATATGGGATTTAAAAAAGGAGAGCATATTGGCTTTATAGACCAGCTTATTAGAGCTGAACGAGCATTAAAAAGCTCGGTACAATTTAGGTTGCATGAACAGGAGTATCTTGTCATGGAGCAAGGAAACTTCTGAAGTTGGAAAGCTACTGTCAGCTTCAACAACCTTATTAAGAGTAAGAGAGACATCAACAAGACACAGAGAGAGTCATGAAAAGACCAAGAACAATCATTTGATATTTTCTAATTTAATTTTCTCCTGAATATTTACTTTGTGGGTTTTCCATAAGAGGAAATGCTTGATATATCAGTGTCTCTATTCCCAGCTAAACACACTTTCTATACACAGTCATGCTCATAAAATATTATTTGAGTCTTGCAACCAATTATTTGTAACAATGATTTGTAATTTTTTTCACAAAGGCTTAATAAAACATAAATTAAAATATGAACAGGGGGCTAAAGGGATAGATGATGGTAAGTTACTAGAACTAAACATGTATAATTTAACTACATGATGATATTTAAAAGGTCAGCCCCTCATCAGAAATTATTTAATGTGCTAGGATTTGGAGTAATGGGCTAAAATATTGGCTGAATGACAGGTAAACCTTCATGGGTAAGTCTAGTAGGTTTGGAATAGTCTCGCAAGAAAAGTGCTGAAAAAAACTTGGTACACTGAATATTAGACTGAAAAATTTACTCTAGGAAACAGTCCTTCACCGGCAAAAGAATAAGCTATGTTGTCTAGTAAAGCTTTAAAAACTCTAATTTCTCAGATTTCTTATCTGCCTACATTTACAACAGTTTTTATGTTTATAAACATGTTCATTCACCAGGCAATCACTGAGAGTAGTCAGTGTTTCCATTCCCCTACTCTCTAGGGAACTAATGCAGATGTTTAGGTCTTACTTGTCACCACAACATCACAATTAGTGTTTCTGATCTCAGATGCTTGTAAATGAACTGACCAGAGTATGCAGAATGACCTAATAGCTATGACTCCCCATCATCGTACACTGTGGTTCACTCACAGTGAATTCTAAACTCAATTAGCAAATTAAAAATCAAGCATATTAAAGTATTTAATGAGGTGTGAAGAACAGAAAGGACCACAGAAAAACGAGGGGTTGCTTGTCAATGACTGTGCTGATTGGCACAAACCACAGACATCTCAACAAAATGAAAGGAGACAGAACACACATCTTCAAGCATTCTTAAGCATATATTTTCTGTTTTGCTATTTTCTTCACCCAGAGAGGATTTAAAAATGCTTTGTATAACTTGAACAATTAAGTTACAATGCAGCATTTTCTGAGATAATGATCACATAGGATCCAATATCAAACAGGTAACAGTCATTAACTGAATATACGCTTATAATCTGGGTATGTCTCTCTCATGAGAAGGGTTTCTTGTGGCTACTTTTCCTTTTCAGAGTGTTTGAATTTCCCTATACCACATCTTCATTATGAATACAAATAAATGTTAAATATATGGATTTTGGCCAGCAGGCCCTTTTGGGTTTGGGGAACCATATTTTGGTTTTGGCACCATATTTTATTCAAGTAATCCATGCTGTTCCCTGCAACTAAAGGCCTGTTTAAAAGCCCAGACACATTCTATGATCCAATTTCATGGGGTTTTTTTCTTCAGGATTTAATTTAAAAAATATAACAATATAAGGCAGCTTTGAGTGACAACATTTCCCCCCAAGTCTAATTGTCAGTGTTGTTATTATGTAGGGCACTAGAGGGGTAGACTGGATCTACTTAATTCTTATGAAAACTAAATGACAACCTCCCTCTCAAGGGATAGGATTTTATTTAAATAATAATTTAAAGTAGACCAGCACTCTACACACAGAAGATGTCATAGATCTTCTAGATATCAGAGTCCAGTTTTTTAAGTCTCTAATACAAATCTAGGATAAAACTTTTGCCCCAAACCATCCAGGCAAGTATTTCCTATGAGTCTCCAATTTTTTTTCTGAAGACAGGTTCTTTTATAAGAGGGTAAGATTCACATGCCTTCTCAAAGTGGATCTGGAGTTAACTGTATTATCTCTTCTCATAATCACAGCAAAGGCATGGACATAGTTGACCAAGGTTAAAGGTAGCTGTTTTTTTTCCCTTCCAAGCTTTGACAGGTAAGCTACTGCATCCCCTTCTAAATAGTGGGCACATCTTTATGAGTGGCCCACTGCACAGTTGTTACCGCGTGGTCATTTAGTACTTGCATAACCAAGTACTAAATGACTTCACAGTAACTGGTGTTACTGAACAGTAGCATCCCAGCATGGTTGTCTAGTGATGCTTAGTGCACAGTAGCTCATTACTACCGTGCAGTAGCTTGTTACTACTGTGCAATAGCATCACTTCACGGTTTGTGCCCGGCAATGTTATTGCGCAGCAGTAACAAGCTACTGCACAGTAGTAATGAGCTAGAGCACAGTAAGCATCTTGTGTAGATGTGGCTGCTGAGTATTTATTTAGCTAACAGTTCATATATACAAATCTTCTGAAGTCTAAGTTCTAAATAGACATACAAAACATAAAGCAGTTAACAGCACGTTACATAACTTCCCTTTAAATTGAATGCACTTCCTCTCTCAAAAGCTCCAGTTCATCCTTACAATCTGCCTGTCACACTCAGGGAGCACATTTACATGTGCAAATGCTGTGGAATGGGTTTACTCCAGAGTAATTTCCGCTTGAAGTCCACTTTCCTAGTGGACTCCAAGATGAAAATGAGTCGGCAGTGTGACGAAGCCATCAGAAAAGCCAATGGCACTTTATCGTGCATCAGCAGATGCATGACGAATAGGTCCAAGGAGGGGATACTTCCCCTCTATCGGGCGCTGGTCAGACCGCACTTGGAGTACTGCGTGCAATTCTGGGCACCGCAATTCAAGAGGGATTCGGATAACCTGGAGAGGGTCCAGAGAAGGGCCACTCGTATGGTTAAGGGCCTGCAGACCAAGCCCTATGAGGAGAGACTAGAGAAACTGGACCTTTTCAGCCTCCGCAAGAGAAGGTTGAGAGGCGACCTTGTGGCTGCCTATAAGTTCATCACGGGGGCACAGAAGGGAACTGGTGAGGATTTATTCACCAAGGCGCTCCCGGGGGTTACAAGAAATAATGGCCACAAGCTAGCAGAGAGCAGATTTAGACTGGACATTAGGAAGAACTTCTTCACAGTTAGAGTGGCCAAGGTCTGGAATGGGCTCCCAAGGGAGGTGATGCTCTCCCCTACCCTGGGGGTCTTCAAGAGGAGGTTAGATAACCATCTAGCTGGGGTCATCTAGACCCAGCTCTCTTTCCTGCCTATGCAGGGGGTCGGACTCGATGATCTATTGAGGTCCCTTCCAGCCCTAACATCTAACATCTATAATTTACTCTGGAGTAAATCCACCCTGGACAAGCATCTACACATGCATCCATTTAGGAGCAGATTGGCTGATCCTGCCCTCTCTGGCCATGCATTGCCCCCCTGCAGCAGCCAGAGATAGTGCTAAGCTCCCTCTGTGTGCTAGCCCAGCAGCTGGCTGGGAGCACAGGTCCAGGAGATGGCTATTTCCTGGTGGGGCCTGAGACATTGCTCTCTGCCCCCAGGAGGTGCCTGCTGCCAGGGCAGGCTGTAGTGGTGGAGCCTGGGCAAGGACAACGTTTCCCTGTTCTAGCAGCAGGGAGCTCCCAGCCCCAGATCCCTGACTGCAGGTAGGGGGCTTAAAAAGGATTGCCAGGGAGGAGAAAATAGCAGTCTCCTGCCCCGATCCGCCAGTGGGTCAGCTAACAGTGAGCCCCTGGGTGGACAGGGATTCCCCACCCAGCTGGGGCTTGCTGCTAGCTGCCCCACTGGTGAATTGGGCTGGGGGCTAGGACCTGCCCCTCCCTCACAACTCTTTCCAAGCTCCATGCCTTGATTATCCAATCAGGGTGCGGGACTGGGAAAAAGCTGTGGGGCTGGGAGCTGCCACGGACCAGGACAGTTCCCAGCAAGCCCTGGGTTGCATGGGGAAATCTGCCTGTGTAGCCAGGAGCTGGCTGGGGACTGCCAAAAACAAGACAGCCCCCAGCCAGCTCCAGGCTTCATGTGCAGATTTCCCTCGACAGCCAATGATAGCTGGGAACTTTTCTGGTCTGGGGCAGGTCCCAGCCAGCTCCAGGCTGGGTGGGGAACTTTCGCATGCAGGGAGCTTCCTGCCCCTGCCCCCAACTCTGTGGAGGCAATAGTGGAGCAGGAGCTGGGAGGTTGCTCCCTGCCCCTCTCCACAATTGTGGAGAGGGGCAGGGAGCAATCTCCCAGTCCCTGCTCTGCTGTTGTGATCACAGAGCAAGGGCTGGGAGCTCCCTGCTGCCAGGGGAGGGGACATTGTCCCCACCTGGTCTCTCATGACAGAGCCCACCCTGGCAGCAGGCAGCTCCCAGGGGCAGGGAGCAGTCTCCCACCCCCTGCTGTCCAGCTGACCGGGAGCAAATTTGCTTCTGGTCAGCTGTCTACACATACTTTACTGCACGGTAATTATTCCGCAGTTAATTTGCTACTTGCATTTGCAGGTTGCAAAAAAACTGCTGAGTAGAGCAAATTGCCATGCAGTAAGGGTCTACACATGTAGACGGTGACTCTTGCTATGCAGTAATTTGCTCAGCTGCATAGTAACCCATCTTGTGTAGATGCGTCCAGGGTATAGCCAGAATAAGGACAATCACCATGTCCTAACTGTTAATAGGCCTGAATTTTGATGGATCACTAGTAGCAGTGAGTATTAAAGGCAAAAATACTTTGCCTCTTCATTTCATAGTCTTCTGGATGCATGTATAACATGAAAAGCCATGTTCCATGCTAGCTGAAGTTTGTGAGTGGTCTTCAAGATTATCCATATAGACTAGATTGCAATAGTTCAGGTGGGAGCTGGAAAAGGTAGTGCAGGAAGGTCTGTGTTGGAAAGAAAATGGTCATTATAATTGTCTTGCTATTATTTACATGATGAGGCTTATCTGGAAACATTACCTTTTCAAAATATATATACATTTATTTTGTAAATTAAGCAAAGAACATGCAAATCAATTATTTTGCCATTTCTTCATTAAGCTGGAGTGCTGCACTGAATGATGTTTGCTTTAAAACTTGGTCAGGAATTTATTTCAAAATATAAGAAATGCAGCTCTGTTTCAAAATGTGAATAGATTAGATTAGACCTACTAGCACAACAAGCGTTGATTAGAAATGCTATCTAAAAATCCTAATTTGGAATGGAATGAAATACTTTATAACTTTCAATTGTTTAACTTTTTAAATAAAGAAATTGTGTTTCTTTAAAACTGACAACACTTCTCAACACTCTTGTTCTAAATGCATAATAAGATTAGGAAGATAAGGCTGAAACTTTATTTGTATGTCTTGTGTGTATGTAAGAGTAGCGAAAAAAAGCAATCTAACCATAAAATGTTCCTGTTAGCTTTGTCGATATGAATAAAATCACTTTAAAAGGGACTGACCTCTCTACTGTACTGGAAGGAATTGGTAGCAAACATTTGTAGCAAGCCGTAAACATGAACATGCATCTCTCTAGTATAAGCTAATAAAGTTTGGTGCAGAAGTTAGCTTCATGATATGGCACGCCTCCTGAGGTACCCCCCAAAAGGAAGTATTGTAATGTCTTCTCTCCCTCATCAAACACATAGTCTACCCCTGGCAAAGTGGAAATGGACTTGTGGTAAGATATCCAAAATAAGCCACTATCTGTATAAATATATTTAATAGGATGCCCACCTTCACCAATAGATTGTCAGTGCAGTTTCCACCATGACTACAGGAAGACCAAGTTGTGATTTCTACAGTACAATTTGAATGAGGGAAAAATCACCAAAAAGTTCATGTTTCTAACCTAAAGATTAACTTCAAACAATCAAATCCTGAATCAAAAACTGTGCTGCACTCTGAAATGATAACAAATATTGGGCATCTCTCAAACTTGTAAGCACTTTAGTTGTTTCTCACACTGAGTAAAAGAAGGAGTCTATTCCAAGTAGAACAGCCCAGAAACCAAATACCTATTTTCATGAAAAAAAAATGTTTCTATTTGCTTTAGGTTCAATAGTTTTTTAAATATTTCTTTAAAAAATTATTTAAATCATTAAATGCACTGATTTGTCAAAATATCTCAGTTTGGAGGCAGCAAAAAGGTTTAGTGACTGGATGCATACATTTACAATATATATATATTTAGGGAAAAAAACAAAATAGGACAAAGAAACTGCTTTTCAAAATGGAAATACTTTAAGAGCATTGGTGTTTTTTACCCATAAATTCCATTTTGAAAAGAAGGACAATTGTTCTCCAAATACTGTTTGAAAACAAAAATCAGTCTAGTTTCTAATTCTCAGAATTTTAATTGAGGTGTCTCATATTACTGTGGGCAAATTTCAAAAAGTTTTTGTATTTCAGTTTACTTGTCTAGTGAAATGGATAAATGAAACAACTCATACAAAACAAACACACACACAAGCACAAACCACTACAGGACAATTTAGCTTCTATTGTACCTTTCACTATTCTTACCAAGAGTATATATTGAGGGCCTTGTAACACATTGCACTTTGAACTGTTCAAAAATTGATCAATGTTACTGTTAGCTCAAATTTGAAGCAGTGGCACCTTGAAGCTAAAAATCTTCTCTAACTGCCCCCCATCTGTGCAGCTGTGACTTGCCATTAGAGGGTTGGTGAGCAGGGCCTAACTATGAGCTACAGCTGAGAGTTGCCACTACAGGGGTGGTGAGCCAGGACAGGTTTCTATCCTAGTTCTCAGCAGAGGTGTAAAAGAGATGGGTTGTAGGGAGTGAGAACATGAAGCTTAGAGGTGGACAGTTAATGGGATGGGGGTGGATAATGAAATGGGAAGTGGAAAGGAAATGGGGATGGGGGTAGGGTGATGAATGAAGGAAGCCAGCAACTGAAGGATAAAACAAAATGTAAAAAATGAAAAGAAATAAAGAGGAAGTAAATTAAAGAAGGTCTCATGTTTTAATAAACTGGGATTTGGGATTGGGGTATAGAGGGTGCTGGTCATGCTTCCTGGGGTGGCTGGGAGATGGGAGCAGCGAGGGAAGGCACTTTTGGGGGAGCTACTACCCCTGCCCCAGGAAATAAGACCCTGTTCATGGGTACCCAATCTGGAGGCCAACCTTGTTCACCCCCATCCCTGCTAGACCTCACTTTCAGACTTGTCCATGCCCTGCAACCTTGCTAGCTAGCATGTTCTCTGCAGGCTGTTTGTACAACGTTGCACGCCTGGGGGTGGGAAGGTCACACTTCCAGGGGCAGAAGGGGGAGATGGTTTGGTGCCAGAACCACCCCCTGGACAGTAGAGTTCAAGGGGTGGAAAGTTTGTCCATACAAAACAAAAGGGTGGGGAGGGGACACTATATCCTGGGATACTGGAGAATTGCAACTTGGGTAACTCATCTGTGGGGAGTGGCCACATAATAATGGAACATGATCTGGGTAACATGGATCAGATCTAAGCCTGCCCTAGAGTGGCATAACATTAAGCTGTCTAAAGTGTGCCTAAAACTAGTTTCAAGTGTTAATGTGTGGACAATCCAGGGGTTAAGAGCTCCAGGAACAGCCTAAAATTACTGTGTAATAAGAAGGAGAAGAACAGCAGTGAATTAGGACCTGTATTTCCATATACAGGGCTTTGCATTGGCTTGCAATAGGATTTGGTAGAAAGACAGAGCATCCATAGATGAGATATACTCTTTATCTTGTAAAATGTACAGGCTATCCAGTGAAACAGAATTAAGTGTAAAATTTGCTGACTTTCTTAGCTCTATGCTAATAGTCTTCATTATAAATTAATTGGTGTGTTTGTGCTTCAGGAAGCAAAAATCTTCCCCTGTCCCCCTCTGTAGCAGGGAAAGGATCTTGACTTTTTGTCTCTTTACTCCCACAATAGTGGTGGGTTTGATGTAACTGTCATGCAGACATGATAGCTCCTCCAGTAGTCTTTATAATTACACAGATTCCCTCCATGTAAAATAACAGGAAAAGGCCAATCTGTTTAATGGGTACTTTGCGTCAGTCTTCCATCAGTCCAAAGGGACCGCCCTGCCTAGCAAGATACGGGACAGCCAGGGTGAGGTTGTATTTATACCCAGCATTGGTGTCAATCTAGTAAAGGATCACCTTGAGAGGCTGGACACCTTCAAGTCAGCTGGTCTGACAGATTACATCCTAGAGTACTCAAGGAGCTGGCAGATGTCATAGCCCAAACATTGGCAAAAATATTCGAAAACTTGTGACACTCAGGTGAAGTACCTGAAGACTAGAAGAAGGCCAATGTGATATCCATCTTCAAGAAAGGACGGAAAGTAGATCCCAGGAATTATAGGCCAATCAGTTTACCTTCAATCCCTAGTAAGATTCTGGAGAAAATTATCAAGGAGATCATTCTGGATAAGGTGGCTGACAGCAACATCCTGAGGGACAGCCAGCACAGGTTTTTCGCAGGTAGATTATGCGTGACCAATCTCATCTCCTTCTATGACCAAGTGACATATCACCTGGACAAGGGAGACGAGATTGACATTATATATCTGGACTTTAAAAAAGCCTTTGATCTGGTGTCCCATGACCCCCTCATGGAAAAATTGGCCAACTGTGGCCTTGGCTGCACCACAGTCTGATGGCTGGGAAACTGGTTCTGAGGTCGGACACAGAGAGTAGTGGTCAATGGTAGCAAATCACTATGGTGCTCTGTGACCAGTGGCATCCCACAAGGCCACTGGTTCTCTTTAACATCTTTATCAATGATGTGGACATTGGTGTCAGAAGCGTACTGGCTAAGTTCGCTGATGACACTAAGCTTTGGGGCATAGCATTCACACCTGAGGACAGGCTAGTGATCCAGGCTGACTTGGTTAAACTTAGTAAGTGGGCAGATACAAACCTGATGACATTCAGTACCAATAAATGTAAGGTACTCCACTTTGGGGAAAAAAACCCCGCAGCATACTTATAGACTCGGCAGTGCTACGCTTGCTAGCACCATGGCTGAAAGAGACTTGGGGGTCATGATTGATCACAAGATGAACATGAGCCACCAATGCGAATGTTGAAGCTGGTAAAGCAAACAAAACTCTGACTTGCATCCATAGATGCTTCTCAAGTAAATCTCAGGATGTCATCCTCCCGCTTTACTTGGCCTTGGTGAGGCCGCAGCTGGAGTACTGCATCCATTTCTGGGCTCCACAATTCAAGAAGGATGTCAAGAAGCTTGAGAGAGTCCAGAGGAGAGCCACATGCAAGATCAGAGGGCAAGCGAACAGGCCTTATGAAGAGATGCTGAGAGCCATGGGACTCTTTAACTTGGAAAAGCGCAGGCTCAGAGGGGACTTGGTGGCTGCTTATAAGTACATAAAGGGTGTACATCAGGACCTGGGAGAATGTCTGTTCACCAGAGCGCCCCAAGGAAAAACAAGGACCAATGGTCATAAACTTCTCTAAGACCATTTTAGGCTGAACATAAGAAAAAATTTCTTTACTGTCTGAGCCCCCAAGACCTGGAATAGACTCCATCAAGAAGTGGTGCAGGCACCTACTCTGGATTCATTCAAGAAATGCTTGGATGCTTATCTTGCTGGGATCCTTTGACTCTAGCTGACTTCCTGCCCTGGGGCAGGGGGCTGGACTTAATGATCTTCACGATCCCTTCCAGCCCTAACATCTATGAAATCTATGAAATCTATGAAACTCTATAGGTACAACCTGGTCATAACTCATATACAGGTGTTTTTTATTTATAAGAGGTTGTTCCAGAAAGTAATGGCAATTTCAAAATAAAACCATTTTCTGTGTAGCGAGTGGGAAACTGCATGGGGGAACCCCAATGGTGGCATTGTCAAACACACCCATCTTTTACAACTATGTAGACAAGTCATGTGGCCCAGTAAATAATCATTGCACACAAGAAGGTTTTATTTAGTAATTTTCATTACCTTCTGAAACACACACAAATACACATGATGGGTCAGAGTCTCTGACTGGGGACAGGGCCCTGCTGAAGTTGTTCTAATCAGCACTGTGTCAAATGAGAGCTTAGGGTATATGCACACATTTGCAGGACCCTTTAAACAATTATGTAGCTTACTTTTAGAAGCACAATTGTAAATCAGGTCTTGTTTGTGCAGACATTCACCAGTGCCAGTAGCCATGTCAGGACCATGATCTAAGTAAGTCGGTATGGGGAGATGGGTGGGCAGGAGCTGGGGGGGGGGGAAAGGTTTGGCAGGTCCAGGGGAGTGGATGTTGGCAGGATCAGGGAGGAGCTAGTGGGTCTGCAAGCAGGGGCTGTCCTTCCAGGAGTTAGAGGGCTAAAAATAGCCATCAGGTTGGAGGTAGGAAGACCACAGTCCCAGGGGCTGAGGCAAGCAGCTGGCCATTCCCAGCCCCGGTGCTGTGATCCAAATGTGTACAGACATTGTTAGATCAGGTTAACCTGTTCCTGATTGTCACAGGGCACTAAGGTGTGCCTTCTTCTTTAAGGGCAGAAACTGCCTAGAGAGAGGGCCCTAGGAGCCAGGCAGAACCCCGACAGGTGCAGGTTACTGTGGCAGCAGGGTCATGAGGGAATTAGCCTGCACCTGCACCTGGTCAGCTGACAAGGAGGAATCAGGGCCCTGGGCACATATAAACCCCAAAGCTGAGGCCAGAAGAGGTTAGTTTTCTGGCAGTTGCCAGGGGAACAAGCTCCTGCAGAGAAGCACTGCCCAGAGATGCTGTGACCACCTGATATGCTGTTTATAGGACTAATGGGGCTCCAGGAGCTCATCAGGTACCCTGGGCTGAAAGGCACTTAATGCTTGGGGAGGAGTTTGCCTCTTTTAAAGAGACAGAGTGTACCCTGAACTGTTTGTATTATGTTGTAGCTCAGGGGCTCATATTTTGGTTGTTGTTTGTACACCGGTGGACCGGGCTGGTGCTACTGAGGAGGAAGAGGCCTCAATGAGGCACACTACCGTGTAGACCCCCAGCACCAGTGAGGGCATGCAGCAACAGGGCTGTGGAGAGCCCAGCGCTAGTGAGGGAGTGCAGCGACAGGGGGTGTAGAGACCCCAGTGCCAAAGGGCGCAATGACAGGGGGTGTAGACACCTCAGTGCCAGAGGGCGCAGCTACAAGGGCCCAGGGCCTAGTGACAACAGGAGACCGAGCTAGATGGAGGCCTCATAAAAAGAGACAATGTTTAATTACTACCTGTGAGGCGTGGGGCATAGTAAAGGGGAGGTTTTGGAGTCACACATCTAACCCATGAGGCTTGGGAGTATTGTAAGGCACCTCCTGAGTGTGGGACCTAGTAAGGGGTCCAACAACCCACAGGGTTTAGAGAAGTCTGTTAGGACTGTGTGTGAGCAGCAACTGGAGGGCAGCCTCCCAATTCATCGTTTAAACCAGCAAGATGTGGCAGAAGAGATTAGTAGGTGCCCATAGGGCAGAGCCGGCACAATTCCAGTGGCCTAGAGACATCACGGCCATCCCTGGGGAGGCCGTATTGTGACACTGCTCTAACTTACTTAACCTCTTTCAATCAACAACATTAAATCAGGCTGGCCATTTTTTGCCTGATCTAACTTCTCTGTATGTCTGGATAGATTGGCACTGAGATGGACCTAATCCTAGTTAGGTTGATCTAAGTGCAACATCTGCATGTACCCTTAATGTGGAAGTATGTCAATATATCAAAATTCAAAGTTGAATCGGAAGGGTCAGTCACACATGTTGCATTGACTCCTTCTACGTGTTGAGAAACATTTGATGAAAATGACCTATATAATTTCTTGGCTGATTCTATAACCAGAAATATGCATAAGTATTGGAAATAGAAACACACCATTGACTATAAATTAATTTTGAAAGAGATTTTTATTTTGCTTTGTGTTACCATGGAAGATGTACTTCTTCTGTGGGCACAGAATAGTCTACATGTTTTAAATAATTAGACATATGTTTTGTTTAGTGTTGAAAATGAGTTTTGTTTGAAGATCTGAAGTTATTCAAGATCGGTGATTAGATGCTGATTTTTTTTTTTATATCTATTTTTTTTTAATTTAATCAGATAGAAAAGCAATAGAGACCCATAACCAGTTTTGAGTTAAGAACAAAGCAGGTGTGGAAAAAAAAACCCTTGGCTTGTTCTCATTCATTCTTTGCTCTTTTTTCCCTAGTAGCTATATGATAAAAATAAAGCCATTCCTTAAAATGAAAGTGTGATATACTGCATCTGAGATACAAAGTAACCATGTCTAATTATAAGAAGTAATGGCTTTATACTACAGCTGTAATTTAGGTATTTTTCTTTATATACTATTCATTTTAGTACTAGCTGTTACCAGTATGTTTTAAATAATTAATATGGCAATGTCCACATGGTATTTATATCTAAAAGATTTAAATCTACTAATCCAAGTCTACATAAAGCTGTCATCCAGAGCTGCAGCTTTCTAATTTATGTACACACCCTTGAACCTATATATACAAACACAACATCGTGTATCATATATAGAAGTAGATATAGTATTCAGTTGTGCAAATTAATAAGCAAAATGGATATCTCACATTGTCATGGGGAAAAAGTAATTTTTAGTCAACTGATCTTTAAAAAATGCTGTATTACAAAAAGCCATACTTTTATTAGAAATGAATACTCTACTAAAATGAAATAATTGGATGGTGAAGAATTAATATAAATACTGGAATAAAAAAATATCCAAGACAGTTCATCTTTTTTCAAGGCTTTGCTCAGGCCCTCTGCCACTGAAGTCAAAGATTATATAAAAGTGGCATGAGACCCACAAAGATGGCTAAGAAAGAAAATAGATGAGAGGGTAGCTGATTTAGTGTCAGCATATTTGTGCTGCTGCTAGTTGTTCCTGGAGAATACCCCTGCACACGTGCTCTGGTGTGCACCAAGTTGCCCCAGGTGGGTAGGGGTGGGTAGGGGAGGCTGGGGCCAGTACCTGGGGCACTGGGGGCCTCCTGGGGCTCCAGCAATGATTGTTTGGACACGTGGAACCTGGCCAGCAGCCAGAGCATGGGCAACGTGTGCTATGGTTTGAGGCAGCATATACTGCAGCCTTGTGCACTGCAATGCTTTTTTCTGGCACAGATTTTTTTGACATTGGGATTTTCCAGTGTCAAAATACCCAACTGTGCTGCAAATTAGGAGTGTGGTGAATGCCTGCATGTGTGGCATGTGTGCTTTGCAGCATGACAGACATGTCTGCAGCACCATAAAACTCATGTGCGCCCTCGTCTGGATGTGCCCCATCTGTCCCACAAGCCTATGCCATGACAGCCAAGGAGTAAAAGATTTAAATTTCATCAGAGGAATTGAATGGGCAGATGAATACACAGCTTGTGTGCTTCTTGCTTCTGCTAATCAAGGAAAGCTATAGGTTAGGGGATGCAGGGAATTTAAAAAATTGTAAATATGCCAAGCCAAGTCTTCATTAAGGGAGCAATCCTGATTCATTCCATGTTAGAGTACTATTCTGAAATAGGGTATGCTTTACAGCTTTTAGCACTGGGGCATGAGTTGTAAATATATAGCAGTAGTATTAAAAGGTCCCATGAACCAATGTCTCCTACTGACTGTAAGCCTGGTAACTACATGTGAAAGGTCCTTGCTTAGATGGACTTGAAAGCGCAATGTTACCAATGACTTTTCATTCCATCCAGGAAGAGCACACACCAACTGCTGAAACTTCCTTAGCCTGACGAAGGGTTTTTGAACCCGAAAGCTTGCTTAATAACTATTCTCCAACCATTTGGGTTGGTCTAATAAAAGATATCAAATTCACCCAAGGAATTTTGTCTGCCTATGTCCTTAGACCAACACAGCTACAACCTAAACCCCTACCAATAACTTAATGTGTTCTCACTGTTCTGTTAGCTTTGTTTCAACTTTATTTCCTTTTCTATATTACTTGAAGATATAAAAAAAAAAAGACAAGAAAAAAATCATTTTAGTATATTAAGTTATTGGGTTTCCAGTTGCACCAACTGTGCCTCTGGACACAGTGGATCAGGTTGCCACAGAGCAAGCCTCAGTTACTTTTCAGTACTTGCAGCATGTCCTAGTGCAGAGACAGATGGGTGATCTGTTTCCAGCTCTGCAGGATGACCATGGTTGAGCCACTTCCCTGCCCTTTGCCTCAGTTTCCATTTTTGTAAAATAAAGATAATGAAACTGACTGACTTGGCAAAGCACTTGAAGTTCTGCAGATGAGAAAAGTGATATTTATGGGCTAAGTATTACCAGTGGAAGGCCAAATATAATTTTTCCTTTATGAAGCATTACTCATCATTTGTCTCATTGTTACTCATATTACTTTGCCAAGTAATACTCATCATTCTTGCTCAGCAGCAGTCAACCTCTTTAGTGTTTGCTTTCTCATCAGCACATGTTTTAAAAGTAGGAAAGTAAATGCTAAAATTAAATGCAACATATTAAAAATAGTTGATGAGGAGGGTATACCTATCTGATCAACTGACGAGACAGAAAAAAAGTAGAGATCAGGAGACAGAAAGTAAGGATATGATTAAGGGTCTTGCTATAATTCTAAAGGTGTGAGTTCGGTCAAGTCTACATAACCTCACTCCCAACTATGGTTCTGCTATCAACAAAATGGCTGCATCCACACAAGCAGGGGCGTGCATTTGGAGCAGCACAGATAGTAGCGGCACAAATTTATGTTGCTTCTTTGTGCTGCAGTGCATTCCCCTGCTTGTACAGTTTGCATTGGGACACATCGTCCTGCTGCTCCATATGCTTCCCAAATCCGAAACATCGATTTCATAGATTTCATAGACATTAGGGCTGGAAGGGACTTCGGAATATCATTGAGTCAAGCCCCCTGCCCCAGGGGCAGGAGGTCAGCTGGGGTCATAGGATCCCAACAAGATAAACATCCAGATTTCTCTTGAAGGCATTCAAAGTAGATGCTTGAACCACCTCCAATGGCAGGCTATTCCAGACCTTGGGGGCTCGGACAGTAAAGAAGTTCTTCCTTATGTCCAGCCTGAAATGGTCATGGAGGAGTTTATAAGCATTTGACCTGGTGAACAATCAAGTCAGAGGACTCTTTAATCTCTCTGAATCGAATCTGAACCCTCCAAATCAATTCAGAAAGATTCAGGAACTCAGACATAGACACGGCTTTAAATGTTTTTCTACATACCTCAAGGTAGCAGGCAACTCATGAACACTGCGATGCTGGGGCACATGAAGTGTCCTACAGGAGTGCGGGGTGCTCCCCAGCACGCTTAGCAGCAGACCTGGAAGTGGACCAGAAGCACCTCCAGTCCACTTCTGGGTCCACCAGGAAGCATGCTGGGGGGCCCCCCATGTCCCCCCGGCTTGGTGACTGGTGCCTCCTGGTTCTGCGGGTGCACCTGGGGTCCCCCTGCAGCTGATAGCTGAGCCAAGGAGGCACGAGTGCCCACCCACGCATGCCCTGGCAGACCTGGCAGTGGACTGGAAGTACGTCCAGACCACTTCCAGGTTCACCTCCAAGCATATGGAGGGCCCCCCCAGACTTCTGTGGGATGCTCCATGCACCCCAGCATTGCAGAATTCAAAAGCTGTGCCGGTACCTTGAGGTATGTAGAAAAAACATTTAAAGCTGTGTCTATGTCCAAATCGCTGATTCTCCAAATCAGCATCAAATCTTTGCATTCAGTGCAAAACATTGTGCACCCTAATAGGGACCCTAATAGGGACACAAGTATTAGCATATTAGTTTTGTGCACCCTAATAGGGACATATGTGTAGCTGCTGAGATGTTTATTGTGCAGTTAATTAGTCAACTGAACAGTAAACATCTTGTGTAGCCACAAGCACTATGGATCAGAGCAATCTATGTGGCAGAGAGTAAATTTTTCAAAAGTGCCCAAATCATTTAGATACAGATTCTCAAAAATGACTCTTCAGTCCTCCATTTACTATACCCCTGGCATCATCAAATACCCCTGGCATTACTATACCCCTTCTCAGTTGCCATATAAACTATAGGTGTTGACATTTGTGCCACTGGACACACTCAAAACTGCCTGAGAACTGACCCTGCCATACAATAAGTAAACTGCTGGGAACACTTGAATTGGACTCTCTGAAGAAAGATTTTTAAACTTCTGTGTCCATCTCATTGGTGGGATCTGGTTCTGCAGCTGTGCTGTGAGCACAGCTACATCTGAAACAGCATGTCAGCCTGTTAAAGTCAGCCAGCCAGGATTTCTGTGATTTTTACTTAACACTCTAGAATAGTATAATAATTACAATACTCATCTGGAATTTGGGAGAGTTAGGCACAAATTCCTGCCCCAAGGCAGAACAAGGGTTCCATATCCCACAAGGACATTACAATTAGACAACTGACTGTTTTAGTGTGTGTGTGTCTAGTTTTTCACTGATGGGAGAAACTTTAGTGCTGAGGATCTTGAGCAGAAAGAACCTGGCCAGGCATAAATGTCTAATATAGATTGCCTCTTTCTTCTGCCTTCACTCCCAGCTACCATGGGAACTCCCCACCTTTTGCTTCCCGCTTCCTACGTTAAGTACCTGACTGTTCGTGTGTATTGTACAGGAACCTGGGTATCTAACCCATGGCTGTGGATTCTTTCAGATGGCTGAGTGCCCAGAAGTATCTTTTAGGATCTGGGCCTTAGTAACCAAAATTAGTAAACTAGGCTCATAGACAGGGGTGGATCCAAAGGTTGTGCAGAGGTGCAGTGGCATCCCGCTTTGGGATTGGAGCATGCTGCAGGAGCCTCTGGGGATTTTTTAAAAGTCCCCAAAACACCTAAGAATCTTCTTCCTTCCCCTCCATGCTCAAAAGCAACTCTCCTCTTTCCCCTCCCCCTGCTGGTTGTAGCTACTTTTCCCACTGTGCCAGGCTATGTGGAGACTGGGCTCAGCTGAAAACAGCAGCATCAGTGATCAGCTGGGGGCTTTCCCCTCCCCATGCCTGCTCCCTGAAGAACAGGTTGGGTGATTGGTAGAGGAACCTAGTTGCTCACCCATCCCTGCTGCTGCCTCTGTCACTAAGCCAAGGTCCTGGGATGGGGGGAAGTAACAGTGGGAGGCAGTAGAGTTGGGAAAGAGGAGTGGAGGAGCATGGAGCATGTCTTTGGGCATGGAGGGGAAGGGAAAGGATTCTTACCTACTTTCAAGACCTTAAAGTCCCTAGAGGCTCCAGTGGGGCACTCTGCCTGCACCACGGTTGGGTTGGGGGGGGGTGAAGGCTGAGAAAGGGAATGCAATCACCCCTGCATCATGTTTGGCTGTTCCTGCACCCCACTTTACCAAATCCTGGATCTGCCCCTATTCTTAGGTGCTTTAGAAACCTTATTTTGGGTACCCTGGCAATTTTGAAAATGTTATCTGGAATATTCATATAGAACTCATGCCTTAAATTATATATATTTGGGCATGTCTACATGTGCATTTAAGTGTGACTAAATTTAATGTTTATTAAGCTAATGCACGTTAAGTGATTTTTGGCAGGTGTCTACACATGCAGGTACTCAGCACTAAAGTTAGTGCCAAGTCCCTGCAGCCCTGACATGCGCCCCTAGTGGCTGGGCAGACCCAGCACAAAAGTTAGTGCCAGGTCATATCTACACATGTGTTTAGATGCAATTAGCCTAATTTTGCCATTTTTAATGTGCATTAAGGGCATACATGTCTAGATGCACACCCATAATGCTCATTAAATCAGGCTAATGTGCATTAACGCGTGTTGTGTAGATGCACCCTTTGAGTACTTCTGGTGAATACAGTAGGATAGTTCACATGCATGAAGATAATTGCTGGTTCGAGCCGATGTAGACATTTTTATTAAGGTGATTTATCATTACTATTTCTGTTAAAGAGGAACTATATTACAAAATGATATAACAAAGTTTTAAGAATTTACTAGACTTCTGTGGAAGTTCATTTCCTCTTTGTGATTCCTCATTTTTCCCCTTTTCTCCAATTAATTTTTTTCTACTATCTTCTTTTTTCCTGATGTTTATAGTTCATTGATGTTATATGAATTTGGGAAGTAATAAGATTAAAGAAATAAGCAGAATCAAATTGTGGTGTTGTCCTGGGATATTATCCTGGCTGTTGACTCATCAAAAAGCAGGATTCCCTAGTGCCATTCTATAATTCATATTGTATGAGTCTTTATATTTATTCTTATTACGATAAGACTAGGAATACATAAACAAAGCCAGAAATAGCACTACAAATTTGTATAGAGACTTATTCTCTTAGATCCTGACCTTGGCATGCTGTAAGTCTCTTGATAAAATTATTATAATTGGGTAGTAGCATTGGAAACAAACACTTGATTCCCATTATCTGTGTAGACCTTTCAATACCCAAAACACAAGTTGTAAAATAATTTGTACTAAAAGGGTTCATGGATGTTCCCTGTTTGTCTTGATGATGATAAGAGATATTAGTCTCCAGAAGTATTATCTATGTTCAAACTAAAATGTATTTCAGCTTCCTGTCATTCCTAACATTGGAATGTCATTTTATTTTATTGTTTAATGATAGAAAACAGAATAATCCAGTCCAAAGGCAGGTACAGCCTTCAAACAATATGAAACTGAATATTTACAGTGGATATGTCAGAATATATCTGATGTTTTTATATCTATTTTGAGGAAAAGTATTCTATATTGAAGAGAATACTAAAAATGTCATGAGATTTACCATTTATTTAATCAAGACAGAGGAAGGTACAATCATTTTTAAATTTAAAGAAGCTGAAATAACTAGCCATGGTTCCATGTCTTCATTTTCATACACTGCTTCTTTTCTGGTATAGTTTTCCTAAATTGCAAACTGAGAATATTTTGACTGAAAAAATTATTAGAATTTCTGCTACAAGAGAGCATTTTTGTTTCTTATTATAGTTATCACTTAGATGATAATGTCATGATTTCATACATAAAGAGTATTCAATGTAAGAAATTTCTGCATCTTACAGAATTGTGATTAAAAGGATCACCTGGCTACTCTACAAACTTACTTTCTGTCTATCCATGTACTTACACAAACAACTTGTTGTAGTATCTGAATGCCTTCCATGTTTTAAACTAGTAAGATCTCTCTCTTGAGCCCCAGGCTGTAGAAGAGAGAGCTTGATTAATTTAGAATCAGAGAGAGGAAAAAAGAACATATACACATGAATAGGTCTGTTGTGTGTGAAAAATTTACTGGGGAAAGCTATTTCTAAGAGCGATGGGATTTCTGGCCATTCTTGTCTCTTTTCTCTTGTAAAAGTGAATCCCACAGTGAGGGTCCAACTCCTGTAAGAGTTCTATAATGAGCCTTCTCATATTAGTCAACAGTTTAGCTGTACATTTAGAAGGCAACTATCATGGGAGGAGGGCTCTGTATATTATGATTCTGTGTAAAAGGCCAATATGAAAAAAGAGTCCAAGAGTTATGAATTTACAGTATTTTGTGCTGCTACACAGAGGAACTTCTGCACCAGTCAGAGCTTTTCAGGGTTTGTAACTTCTATCCTAGAGACAAGGTGTAATAATAAGTACTTGAAAGGAGACATAAGCTTGTCCTGATCTGTGTTTGGATAGGAGCCATCTCCTAGGCACTCAGAGATAGGGTTGGAAGTTTTACTGCCAATAAAGCTGTTTGGGAATGTTACAGCAATAATTAGTAAACAAGGGCCCCAGATATGTAAATTAAATCTTAAGACAAATATCCTCAGTAGCGAGGGACATTTTAGAGGCAAGTTATTAAAGAACCCCTCCCCACTTCATAGCTCTTTAGTAGGGACCTACTGAATTCACGACAGAAGTGGGACACTCTGCAGCCCCCTTAATCTTATTGACTGGTGGAGGGGCTGCAGCTCACTCCAGATCAGCGAAGAGGTAAAAATTGCAGTTTTAAATATGGTACCATTTTTGCCTCCCACTGCTGGTTGGCTGAGGGGCCCTGGCAGCCCCAATACTTGTTGCTGACCGGTAGGGAATCAAAAAACATGCCATATTTAAAATCATGGTTTTCACTTCCCTGCCAATCAGGATGGAATGGTGGAGTCCATCTGCCAATCAATGACCGGGGGGAGAGGCACACGGGGGAACAGGAAAGATTAAAGGAGCTGCTGTGAATTTGGTAGGTCCCTACTCTTTAGACTTGTTTTAGTTGAGGTTTAGCCACTTATTCTCTGTCCAGGTGGAAGTTTTCTCTAGACACCGAGATAATTTGAAGATACTACTTATGTACCATGTAAAAGATATACGGTGCTTGGTCACTTGTCAGTAGTGCTTAATTTTCTGGCCTGGTAGGCCAGATCATGGTGCAAGGTGGGTACCACATTGCCCCTGCCCAGCCCCACACCCTAGAATTAGTCCCCAAACTGCCCTCCATGCATGGACCTAGAATACAGGGGCCCACCATCCAGCCAGTGGGACTCCCCATAGGTCTGGTAATTTGGCTGCAGGTAAGCAGTGGCACCATTCCCCTGCTGCCAAATTTTTGGATCCATGGGGTGACCTGCAGGCTGAATGACATTGCTCTGGGGGCCAGATCTGGCCCGCAGACTGAGGGTTGAGCACCCCTGGTCTTAGTAGTATTCTACTGCATGCTGCTGCACCATCTCCATGGCTTCATTTACATGTTTGATAACATTATGAAGGAACTGGAACTATTGGATCTCTTCAGATTAAGGCCTTTTGATTAGGAAAAAAAAGATATAGTAATCCTCTGTATTCATTCTATCAGAAAATTCACTTCACGGCTTTTTAGAAATTAACAAGTTTTCTGTGGCAGTCAACAGTACCAAATGCTGCAGTACAAGATGATTATGAATGTACACCTTCCACTCTATGATCAGGAGCCATATTTCAGAATACACAATCTTGTTTCAGTACTATGCCCTGTCCCAAAGCCTGCCAGAGGCAGATGAGCAGTAGCACTGGAGACGGTTTATTTGCTGCCTTCCCACTTAATGTGCTTGGAAAAGGGAGACCAGAAAATAAGATACTGTGCAGATAAATACTTTGGTGGATTGTGAGAAGTTCAGGAACTGTGATAATGAAGACCAGAGAAGTACCTTAAAAACAGACTAACTGTTAAATAGTCTGTGAGGTCTGTCAGAAATTCCCTCAGAGCCTGTCTACCACATCCAAGAGTGTTGAATTTTATTGAAAATCAGGTCTCTTTCAGTTTAACAAATTAATATAAACAAGTTTCACATAGTGTCTCTTTTACTGTCTTTCAGCAGTGTAGCATTCATGAAAAAGAATGTGAAAATAAGGAATGATATAATAAACGTTGTAGAAAGCTTGGGATTTTCCTTTCCAGTGCAGTGTTCAAAGCTCACAACACCTGATGGGATATTTATGATACCGTCTTTTCTGGCCCACCCCTTAAAATGCTGCTGCCATATTGATGAAGGAGAAAAGGTCACAAATTTATCACACCAATAAACACATTAGAATGACCTTTCATATTATTATCCCACACAGTAGATCTTGGCCAATAGATCAATCCTTCTTCCATTGAGGTCACTGAGAGTTTAGCCTATCTGCTTTAAACGATTGCTTTTTCCACCTGAAGCCAAATATTTCTTAATACACCAAGGACTCTTCATGTCAAATCTGAAAATCAGATACAATCTCATTTCACTTTTTTCTGGGCAGAGTAAAAACTTTAGTACACTCAGCTATAAACTCAACATTTGCCTCAATTGAAATACCTTAATCCATTGACCTTTGCTCAGTGTGTTGCTTTTCATTCAGCCAGCTTCCCATACAAGGTGAATTTAAGGTGGGCAGCTCAGCTGAAACACCAGTACCCTAAGTCTGCCTTTTATCCTTTTCCTGACTTACTTCAACTCTCCATTTGTCTTTGTCTTGTACAATCAGTTGACTCCCATTCCTTGGCTCTTCTACTGCTTTTGGATGTTCCTCATATCATATCATATCATATCATATCATATCATATCATATCATATCATATCATTATGAAAAGGCTTACATCAAGAACAGGAAAAGGGAATAGTAGCTCTATTATAGCCTCTTACAAGTAAATGTATGGATTAATCATTAATTTTGTACCACTTGCTATATCCTGGGCATGTGTAGATGTAACGCTATGGCAACGTAGTAACGTAAAAATGTGCTATGGCGACATAACATCGGCGGTCACAAACCATGACACCGTAGCTAAATTGCCATAGCAACGTGCTCCCTCATTATAGTACATTGCTATGGCGATGTAGCTGCTAAAAATAACTGCTCAGCACGCACAGCGCAGTACGGGCTGTTACTGTGCCATCATTTAGTACTTCTAAAAGACTCTATAGGGACAGGTGTAGATGCACCCACTGTGTCATCTGTCTTGACAAACTTGTCATTTGACACACTAATGTCTTGTCATTAGTGACTTCTAAAGACAAATCAGTACTGCTCACATTGGTCAACAATAATCAAAACCATCCAATCAACACTCAGCAAACAAAAGGAAAATAATTTCAGTCCCAAGGGTGGCTAATTCTGCAGAATAAACAACAGTAAAGATAATTCTTATCAAGGGTGCCAGACTTACAGTCCTGAACTAAAAAGTCCTCTGACTACAAGGTAAGTGCAAGTTTGCTCACACTATATTGTTAGTGTGATTTAAACTTAATCTAAAGAAACCACATTTCAGAATAAGAAGGTGACTCTAAGGGCACATCAAGACAAGCATGCACGTGTGCTTTTTTGGCACCTCGAAAGTGTCAAAAGCTTCTCCGCACTGCATATTTGTAGTTCAAAGCCAAAATTAGATACCAGAAAACCGTGGTATCTAAAAAAACACTGGTGTAACACATGTGGCTGCAGTGTGCAGTGACTGAAACCAGAGCTTGGCTGGCTAGAGCCATGTTCCAGCTGCCAGCCAGGCTCTGCACACTTGGATAGCTGCTGCTCCAGCCCCAGGAGGTTCCCAGGATCCTGTAAGCAAGGCTCCTGGGGCCAGTCCAGGTGCTGGCCCTAGCCTCCCCTACCCCGCTTGAGGCAATGTGCTGCTGCTGTTTGTCCCCAAGGAAACGCAGTGCATGCTCATCTGGATGCACCCTAAGTATTCATAACATTGCACTGTTACATCCCTCATTTTAAGATCCATGCTTAGGTACCAATACAGGCCTAAAATAAACTGCATCAGTGAGTCTGAAGATTTCCCTGAACTTCTAGGAATCAGTACAGGGCACAGTAGTCCACACACATCAGAGAACAGGAAGCTTCATGAACAAAACAATGGAGTGTTAGAAAATATTCTGATACTTGCCAAGTAAAGTATAACTTCCTGAAAAAGGAGGGCACATGTCTCCAGTATATTGCTAGTTAGAACAACACTTTTTGTTTTTTCCCTGTTGTTAAATAATTAGCTGGTTTAATTCTTTTAAGTAGCCATTTCCTGAGAAAAATGACAATTGTTATTGCATTTCGTTAAATGGTAAATTGTACGTCTTTATTTCACCAAATTAGAATTGTAGCAAAGTAGAAATTTGGGCTTAAAACCTTTCTTGTTGTTTAGGTGTATAATTCTTCCTCCTGCTTTGCATGCCTGGAACTAATGCGATATTTAGTATGTTCTAATTTTAAAAAAATTAATACATGCATAATCTGCTTTACAAATAGAGATTAGATTTTTTTCATATTAAAATAAATCAGGGCAACCAAAAGGGCACAATTTAGGGCATATTCATTTTAACAAAATAAGCAAAATACTTCATTTTTAATGTTCTTTTTAAGTGCCGATACGCTGTATTTTAAAGTGTATTGGGTACAGCTTTTAAGTTCTCATATGTTCTGTTATTTAACATTGAAAACAAGGCAGTCTGCTTGATCCCAGATGTAAATGTATAGTATGTATGCATCAGTATGGTTATTTCCAGTATGTTCTTGTAAAATTGTAATACTGTACAACATATGAGTTGGTGTTAAATTGGTTAATGCAGCTGATTGCTTGCTGTTGCCTGCAAGAAAATTGCCTTGCAAAGTTTTCAGTGATTTGTACTGCTTCCATATCTGGGGTTCTGAACTAGAGACATGTTAAAAGGATGTAAAAATGCTTAACAATGCTGGAATATCAGATCCCTTGTTGGTGTATCAGATTGGGCATCCAACAATTAACTCATACAAAAGTCTTTTTTTTTTTAAATATTGGTCTTCCAAGTTCCTAGACTTTCTTCTTATCCTTTTTTACAGGTATATCACTCAACATTAACGTATAGGGGCAATTTTTTTTTTGGTAAACATCAGATTACATAAGCATAACCTGTCCGTTTGCTGCAGTGTATGGGTTATTCCTACTGAAATCTGTGAGAAATACTCAGAGCCTGCAGCAAGGGAATTAGACTCTGGAATTCTATATAGATTGGCAGTCTTCCCCGAGACTTGTTTCTAAACCTCACAAAATCCCAAGTGGAATTAAAAAGGAACATTACTTTCAGTGAATGAGATTTGTTAGCTTGTGAGAGAGCCCTAGCAAGACTCTTGATCAGTGCATGAACCTTTTAAAGTGCTTACCATTTTTATTTGCACATCATTTCTCTTATCAAATTAACACATAAAAAGCTGTCATAACAATGTCACAGTTTTTGCCAAAATGACTTCCTTTAGTGCAGATCTTGGCCAAAGAATAACATCACAACTTGATCCTGCTTTCCCTGGTGATCCTTTTTAGACTTTTAGGTAAATACACTTGCATCTCTCTTTTGCTTTCTGAAAATTCATGCACAAAACATCATCCCTATACACATGCACACCTAAATGTAAAGAAAGATATACAGGCTCAACCTGATTGCCATGGATACAAAGACACAATCACATTCTTTTCTCTAATATTTTTCACTGCTTCCTTGTTTGTAGGGGAGACTCCTGATCTCAGACTAGCTTGGTTCCCAGTTATGTATTTGAGCTCTGCACCTTCCCCTTAACTAGCCTCCCAAGATCTGCAAACAAATCCTCCCACCCCAAATGCTAAAAGGTCTAATGCCCCTCTGGCCTGACTCCTCTTGGTTTGGATTCCACTAATAGATTTTAGATTCCACAATAGATTTTACATAGTCTAAAATCTATAATGGAGAGATAAACAGAGATTGGGATAGGATGAGATGGCATTGTCTTTTCTGCAGACATCTCAACCCGGTGCTTTGTAGGGTCACCCTTCACTATTATGAGTTCCTGAATCTGAATTTAACTATTCTAATCAGCTAAATGTACATATCAGATGCAAATTCTGAATCAAATTCTTTTATGTAAAGAATCATAGGAGTACCTCCCAGGAAGTATAAATAATAGGTCCATTTAAAATATCTTTAGGCAGTTGTCTGTCCTTTACATGTGCTTTTGATATTGCAGCGCACTATCTGATGACCAGATCACTGCAACAGAGGTAAGAAAAAAATAATTTTAAAAGTAACACAGTACTGTTACTGTAATAATGATAAACTAAGTTAACTGTATTGAGGGGTCCTCAGAGTGTTTTTTGGAATTTGTTTTTGCTATATCTTGAATTAAACATATAAAAACAAAGGCAGCTTGATGAAGACAGAAACAATTTTTGTTTGTCTAGAACCATGTAAAACATTTGCAACACTTCCTTTATTTATTTATTTATTTATTTATTACATTTTGGAGTTTGTTCAAGCCCCACTGAGAAACACATTCTATACGTTGTGATTTTTTTTAGCACAAAACTGGACCTGCACTGCAGTGGAAGACAAATCATTTCCAAACAAAAGAGGCCTATTCTCTGCAGGAGATTGCCTCTGACTTGTATCAGAAATTAATAGAATTTCTGTTTTTGACAGAAAAAAAACATTTTACTGAATTCCAAGAAAATGAAATTGGAAGGGTTTCAAAATAATCAAAAATCAAACAGAATACTTGCAGTGTAGGAATTACATGGAGAGGAATCTCACCTGCTTTGCAGAATTCGATCACTTACCTTGCCTTTACTGTATTGTTTGCTTAGGTTTATTCTCATTTCTGACCCCATATGAGAAAGCATAATTTAAAAAAAAAAAAAATCATTGTATTTCTGCAAGGGGACTTGGCACAAGTAAAACTCACAGTACTTTCAATTTCCACAGCGTGGAAAGAGATAATGTCTACACTTCAGCTTGAGGAATGATGGCAGCAGGCAAGTACATACCTAGCTAGTTTTAACTTAGCTTGTATGAGTACCACATAACAGCAGAACCATGGCAGCATGAACAATAACAAAAGTTGGCTACCCAATATTTATCCAACATCCTGGGCAGGTTGATAGTATAGCTCATGCCTGTGCTGCTACAGCTATGCTGCTATTGGTACCCAACTTAGCTAAATTAATGCTATCTCAGATATGTCTACATGTGCTGCAGTCACACTTCTGATTGCAGTGTAGATATATGCCCATCCTAAGTGAGGTATGTGAGTACATATAGATCATTCACTAAATCAAGTTACCTTTAAAGCAAGAGAAGTAGTGTGACATCAAAAGAAAAGAGATTAGCGAACATTTATTTTATTATATGCTTATTTGGTGTATGTATTACACAATGCATTGGACAACCAAGATTCAGCAAAGCAGTTCACCATGTGCCTGAACAGGACTGGATGGAAGCCATAGACATATGATAGCTTTGCTGAATCATGTTCTATGTAATACAGGTATATATTTTTATTATTATTGTAGCTTTTTAAGCAGTATTTAAGCAGATAAGCACTTCACTCCCTTAAGTAAATAAAAAGACACAATTTACTACAGGAATTCATGAGATGATGCATCCTTTTGACAAAGACTGCTCCGTAAATCAGGTGCAAATTTTAGGAAATACTTAAATAGATATCTCTCTTACTAAAAGATTAACCATTCCAATACCTCAAACACGGTCCTCATTAATATCAGTAACAAGTTATCATCTTTTAAGTACAGAAGTAACTATTCAAGTATAATATCAAATGTTCAAACTGCAGTTATTTGAATCATTTCCACAGATTTAAAACATCATGTAGGTATTTCTTTCTGTTGTATATTTCAGATCATCTGTATTATCTAGATAAAAACAATATAACCATATTTTACATTTTTAGTTCATAAGAGGAACATACAAAGACACTTTAAACAAATATATATATATATTTTTTTTTAATTCTGAAATTATGAGAACTGTACATTATTTTTTTACTTGAGCAAATAAATGCAGAGTTAAATCTTAGAAAACATGTACTATAATCACTCAAGGTCTGATAATGACATCAAATTAATTTTAGGATAGAATTTCTAAGAATAAAATTCTTCAAGAAACACTTTTTATTATTGTTTACATTTACATAAACAATTGTAAGAAAAGGAGCCCATTTTATTATATGAAAACAATATCATAATAATGCATTTGAACAGACCAGCAAATACATTTGGATGGTATTTATACAATATTTAGCTGTCTGCTAAAATGAAACAAAAGTTAAAAATGTTTTGTTAAACATACTTATATACCATTGTCAACATGTTTACTGTAAGTTCTGGCAAACATTATTTATGGTAATACGGAATAAACAATAATGTCTATATTCAAAATTACAATCACATACAAAATGCTATTTTTAACTCCTTAGATATTTTTCAAGTCTTCTTTCATTCATTCATTCTTTCTTTCTTTCTTTCTTGCTTTAGGAATTGATTCTTTTGCATTAGTTTCCACAAAAAATAATGTATTAAAGTTGTTACTATATTATTGCCAATCATACATTCAATTTTTATACTTTTCAGCAGCGAATAATTATTATGGTAGAAAAAAAAATATCCATATAAAGAAAAGCTTAACCTTTCAAAAAAATGTAAATGTGCCAAGTTTCAAGAGGCTGGACAAGAAATAAACTCTCTGGTGTTTGAAATCATACAAGTTTCTTTCCAAAAAGGCTTTAGAAAACTGCAAACATTCCAATACACCCCTGTGATTCAGTGCTTTCAAAAGCGAGTACGAACAGATTTTGTCAGAATGCAACATGGTTGTTTACTTTTAAGCACTAAATAAATTATTGCTCTACTAGAATTGTTTTTGGAAACTTAAACCTCCCATTTAAACAAAATATGAGCACATCAGAGGAATTGTGCACACATTTATTTCAGGTAATGGAATTTTCCTATAATTATTTCTGCCAGTAATAATTTTCAATGTTTTTATACTGTACATAAATATGTATACATAAAAATATGCCAGTTGGTTAAACGTAAAGTATGTTTTTAACTGATATGTTATATGAATATTCATAATAAATATGAAACTTTAAAATGTACAGAGAGGGGGGTGGGTTACCTTACTTTTTCACAGGACTATGGTTGGTTTGATTTCAAAGCTTAGCTCTACTGTGAATTGTGCAGAGAATAAACAAAATAAAATACACGCAGAAAACTATTCACCCAAAAATATAATTTTCACTCACAAATATCCCAAAAGATCCTTCATATAATCATATTGGTTTTAAATGTCCTATAGTTAAATAGTCTATATACCAAAACATTAAATATTTATCCCTTAATTATAAATGAACAGTTTTACACATTATATCATACCTTCATCAAAACATATCAATGGACCCAGTTTTTGTTTTGAAATAACTACTATAAACTGTTTCTTGTTTTAGACATGTCATACAATATATTTTATCTTAACTTTATAATAATTTATAAACTACACATTTGTTACACATTATTCACATGTGCTTTACTCAAAATCTAAACTGCTGAACATACTTCATGAGAAAACAGTTTCACATGTAAATATGCTTAGAAAAAATATGATTTAGTTTTACTCAAACTAGCATTTATATAGCTATGGATAATTATTTTCAAAACGTGATTAATAAGTGTCCATTTTCATGTCATCAATGGTAATAGATGCAATCTCACTTAGGCACCCTACCATTCTGTTTAATACAAGTGTATCCTAGTGTAAAAAGGAGCTTGTCATACTTATCTCTAATGGTGAATGATTTCATTTCCCCCTCACGAAGACACTTTGTCCCCAATATTCTCAAATCCTCAAATGTACAGCCTGAAAAAGAAACTAACAACAATGCAGGTAGTTGAATACATTTATCTGTAGAGGTATGGTCTATCAAATGTATTCTCTATATAACTAGTCCTTTTTTTTATAAATAACAAACTATCAGTACAAATACATGTATATAGGAATAAAAAGAAAAGTTTTGAATTTAAATAAAACATTATATCCTGGAAGAGGAAAATCTGTAGAAAGTATAACCGTGTCTCCAAAAAGTGCAGGGGCAGGGTGTGGGGGGTGGGGGGGTGATTGAGCATTGTCATGCTCTTGTTACTACAGTTTTTTTTCTGAGAAAGAGCAAATGTTTATCATTAAATCAGTGATACAATTAATTCTTATAACTTTTGTTACTGGTGATGTCTGTTCATATTTTGTATACTTTTCCATTTCCAGGCACGAGTACTATATAAAACTGACAACAATTGTCCTGATTCATAGTTTAGGAGGAGTAGCTGATTAATCCCATGCCATCAGTCTTGACCCTATGTAGAAAACAGAATCATAGAGGGCCTGCTTAACAATATATCAAGAGGCACAGTTGCTTAGTTTCACTGGCTTGTAAAATCTATAAATCACCTGTAAATACAATGAGAGTTAGGGTGGTATAATTCAGTAATGATCAGCATTATTCCTTTTTTCCTTATGCTGCAGATTTGTTTTGTTTTGTAGAATATTTTGACAGAAAAATACCAGTATGGTAACATCCTTTTTTCTGTTTTCTATAACTCTCTCTCTTTCTTTCTTTCTCTCTCTCTCTGTGTGTGTGTGTGTGTGTGTGTGTGTATATATATATATATATATATAACATCTCCTTAGGTTTTGGTTTAATGGAGGTAACATTCTTTCCGCCTTTAATGTCAAAATTGGTAAAATATAGCAATTCCATAGACACCTAAAATCTCTGCTGGCTCACTTTCAATTTTAATTTTTAAGTACTGGGGGGGTTCAGTCTTCCAAACTCTTGTTTATTTGAGTAGCCTTCACACACATGAGTAGGATTGTGGCTTTGATAGGACTGGCTATGTAAATAAGAGCTTACAGAATTGGGTTCCTTGCACCAAGGTATTTAAAATTTTTATTCAAGGCTTAAAGACCTGCTTCAAGGAAAATATTTTAAATATATGGTGTTCTATGGGCTGTTCTGTTCTTATACAAAGATGGAACATGTGTATGTTCTTCCACTGGGATATTTACTTAAAATACATTTTACAGTTTATTTTAGAGAATCTGAAATTATAGAACAAACCAGATGAAATAAAGCAAACATAACAGACATTTAAAATATGGTTCATGGGCAAGAGAGACTAGATGTATGCATTTTCATTTGACGATTAAATCAGAGTGAATTGCCAAAACCAATTTGAAAATTCTTAATGAAATTTAAAATCTTACGGTGTACAATCTATATGGCAGACCCAGAAAAGAATGAGACTTTCATTATTATAAGGCATGCACAACTAGAAAAAACAAAAACCGTACATAGCATAACTAGATAAAGCTGAAATCTGCTGAAATCTTCTCATGTAAACTGCATAATAGCACTTCAAATGGCCCCTTTCTGTCATCCACTGTAACCATCACATTCCCATTTCTGCTGCAGTCAGGTGAACTGTCAAAGAGCTATTACGCTTGGCTGCATAGAATTCCGAGGAAAGACAAATCTGTACAATTTTCTCCTTGGACCATAAATAGTTCTTTGGTGCCTTTAGGTTTTTCCTAAACAATTTTGGTAAAGAAAAAAATAAGGGTTTTTTTATTATTATTCCTAATTTTTTACATGTCCACGATAATGCAAAGGTCTCTATTTGGGCTGAAACCTTTACTATGAACGTATAGCTCTTTGATGGATGCACATAAGCATTTCAGTATCTGGGTAAGATTGTATTTTTTTTTCTTTTTATAATACATAATGCAGCTTCAAGTATATGTTTAGAAACATTATGATGGCATGCAATATTTTGTTGCACATTCATCCACTATTAAAAAAAAAAAGGTCATACAGTGAATAGAACAATATGCATATTCAACTGCAATTTCACTCGGTTTATAAATCAAAACTCTAATGACCCCCCCAAAAAAAAAAAAATAAAAATATATATATATATAGTCATCTATGAAGTCTTAAAATACTGCATGCTCAGAAATGAAGACATTATTACAATGTGTAATGCTGCATCTTCTGATAAGCCTTATCTCATAAATTAAAAAGATGTACAAATGACCATTTTTAACAGGCTTTTCTTTAGAGACAAGTGTTTTGCACATTCTGGTGAAGTATGTAGCATAGGCAAAATGAGGGTTTGATTGTGTCTTTCATATACTTAATAAACACGTGATTTTCAAAAATTACAGTGTGGGTTCACCTCGCTTGTTCTCTTATATAAAAAATATATATATATTTTTTAAATGACCTTTGCTTTCCTGAGTCATCTTTTTTTTTTAAAATGCTGAATGCAAATTGCTTATTGAAAGCATTTACCTTACTGATAAGCAGTGGGAGTCAGATATCTGACAGTCAGAGAAAGATGGCAGAAGACAACTTGCTGTATAAGATTTTTTTTAAAACTTCAGTGTTTTTTGTTTCACACTTGTATGTGTGTCTGTTAAAATTCCACACATTTCAAAATACATTAAAACCACTGACCTCTTGTCACAGAATTAGCAATTAAAGCCCTATCACCTTCACTTTTCAGTGAATTTCTTCATAACAGTTGTCTGTTCTGGTTCTTTTATATTTACAGGTCTTCCAGTGAGCAAATATACAATTTGGAGTTGTTATGGTAGAAATTAGGTTGCAGTCACAATTTTAGAATATAACATTTTAATTCAACATTCTTTTTTTTCCCCAAAAGCATCCTTATTAGGTTGTTTATACATATAACTGTTATAAAAAAAAATAAGGATCTAGCACTGAAAACAAGCCATCTTCTATAAACAACGTTAGAAATGGTCCCTGCCCCAAAGAATTTACATTTGTAATAGAAACTTCAATTTTGTAGCAGTCTCAGAACATTCATGAAAAATAAAAGCAAAGCCTAATACAAATTGCATAGCTCTTAGTCAGAGACATTTCTGATGTCTTCAATATTCCCTGTTACAGAAGAAGAGTCTTTCAGTGTCTTTACTAATCTGATGATTCTTTCTGCTTTTTTTTCCCCCCATGGAGCATGTAGCATCTACAAGATACTTGATGTTTCTCAGATATAGCATAGTTTGGAAAATGCTGTTTGCAAGCTTATTTGCTTCTGTGTTGTGTTCATAAGCAGGAGAATATAATTCATTTCTGCATATCTGCTAGACTGGACAAATCAAGGTGACAATCCATGGTTAGCTCTGTCAGGCCCTTTGTACTGCTGCTGCTGTGAATCAAAATACAATGGAAGCAAAGTGGAATATATAACAGTCCAGCTGCCTTGTTGTGACAGCACAGTCCTGCTATTACAGTGTGTCAGCCCTTGTTTGTATACCAATAGCCAATCCATAAAATGACAATGCAAATTGTGTGAAAACTCTTCCATAAGATAACAAATCATGTCAGGGGCAAGAAAAAGTCAAACTTGTCTTGAAAAATAATACTTTGTAAAGGTTTATATTTTTAGTACGGTGATTACATTCATATGTAGGGCCCAGTCTAACTATGATAGGCACAGGTAGGGTCATACTGTAAAATCTTATCGTATGGTGTCTGTTTGCAGGGCTGTGCATTGATGTTACTTTTAAGGCAGGTTATATTTCATTTAAGCATGCAATTAATCATCTTTACAGTGCTGGTGTGACTGGCATCAGCAGCGTTATTTAATTAAATTGGAAATTATTGTACAGTAAATATAGGCTTCCAACTAGCCAGTCCAAATTAAATGCTGAGGTCTATTTCTTACCCATGGTGTTTCCAATTTAAGTGTTCATCCAAAAATGTTACACTCCGTGAATTGAAATCATTTTTATGTTCTAATTGTTGCTAAACTAAAATATCAGCTATAAACGGCTCCTGTGAATCTATTAACTACAGGAATATGGGCACATTATCTATATTTTTCAGATCCCATTTTATATTGTGATGTTATGACTGATGTTATGTAAGCACCTTTTCCCTGCTAATATTTCTTTCTTCTGTCATGTCAGCACTGAGCTGCTTTTACAAAAAAGTCTTTCCTCCATTTTGTTTCAGTCTGGTAATCAAGCAATTAGTCCACAAAATGGAGGTGCCCTGCTTAGCTTTTCATGCTGCATGTGACTTTTGGTGGGTTTTACCTGTACAAAAGCAGCAAAGTGATCTTTTTAAATGGGCCTCTGAAGAATACTTCCAAGATGTCCAAGAAATGGCTACTGCTTAGGGGAAAACTCGGGAGACTGAAACCTTTCTGGTGTTATCTAGAGAATTGTGTACAATACATGCAATACCTGCAGATAGCTGCACACAGTGCATTACATTGAAAACGACTGCATTCCTTTTTCTGAAAGCATTTAATCAATAATTGCTTTAATAACCTGGCAACGTGAAATAGCCAAACTTTACACATTGCTAACTTCATTTCTTAATAAATAAATAACTAACACAAATAAATAAAAAACACGGCTTGTTTTGTATTACAGCTTTCCACAGAGCATTCGCAACATGTCTAGCAAGGAATCAGGCCAGAAATACAGTCTCACTCCCATCATATATATAATACAGCTTTTGAATACTGGAAAATTTGTCATCCGTTAAGTGCAGCTCAGGTCTTCTGTGTGAAAAACACAAGCCTCCTTCTTCTTCTTCTTCTTTTTCTTCTTTTTTTTTTTTTTTTAATGCAGCGCTGCCGTGTCTGCACTTTTTGAAATTGCATATTTATCAGGCTATGAATTATTTATGAAGTGAGAAGGGGGGTTGGTAGTGGAAGGAAGAGTGGAAAAAACATATGCTTGGAGAGAGGAATACCTTAAATGTATACAGTCCAAAGTCTTTTGGAGGATTACGTAATTACTTTTTTACTTCTTCCGTATGTTTCACTTAGTTGCCTTGCCTTCGGATTTTATTTTTTGTGGAGGCTATGCTGGGGGGTTATTATTTACTGTGGGTTTTGGAGGAAGAGGGACAAGAAGGGAAAATTTTTTGTGGCTTGCTAAGAGTTGGTAGTTTTGGCCGCAGAAATGAATCAAGCATTTCTTTGACTTCTAAAGTATAGGGTGTTTAATAAATATTAATCCTTCAACTGTCAGGTTGCATTACTGTCAAGAAGGGGTTGACAGATTGCGGATTAATGACATGTTTCATAAATTAGAAATGAACTATCAGCAGAATGTCCAAAGTAAGGATTTGGGCTGGATCAGGCTTGTGTTTCGGACCATTTAAATATCCCCTCTATGTCAGATCTTACTCCTTGTGTAAGAAAAATAAGTTCTCTGTTCTTCATTCACCAGGACCTGACATCCAGATCCTGTCTTCTTTGGAATCTGCATGTACAAAAATAGCAAGGTTGACTCAGAAACCAGATAATTTGATTAGGCAGAGTCACATCCATATTCTTTTTCCCTTTATGTTTTGTTAAAGAAGGATTGGGGGGAGGTGGAATAATTTCTGTTCAAACATCTTGATGTTGTATTATCCCACCATGAAAAATACAACATCATAGAAAGCTGAGGACATGGCGTTAGAACAGTAAATTGGAGGAATGGTAGTTGCCTCTTCAAAAACACACAGAATTTCGTATATAAATTATGTATTAAAGGAAGTATGTTTGCATAAAACAAGTAGTAGTAATTTAATAAGAGGTGACAGGATTTTTAGGGGAGGCTAATGTATGTCAAAAAATATCATCATGTGTAGCCTTTAATCAAACTCATGGCCCTCAGTTGACTGACTGAATGTAAAGCTGAATTTACTATGTTTTGTGATTTAGTAAAAGCAAATCTCTCATGTATGCTTTTCTGCTTTCTGAAATGATTAAAAGAAAATTAAGTTTAATTTGTATTACACCAGATCTTTTTGGGGTGGTTGAGTAGAGCAAGCAGTCATGTGAGGTGCCATTCTTTCTATCAGCACAGAGATACACAACATGAAACTGGGCTACTAGAGTGTATAAAAATGTTTAGCCTAATCACTCCCTAATGACAGCGACTTATGTCCTTAGTGCAGTCGATTTGTTTCCTGGGTTTTAAAAGTAGATTATTTCCATGGTGCAGGCTTAGTGTAAGCTGTTGAGAAACCACAAGCACTGCACTTCAGCCTGAGTTTGGGACGTTCGCCAAGGGTAATCTGATTAAAAGGGCATTTTTTACAACATTGTGGTGCTTTGAAAATTCTGTGCAGCTAGATAGAGTAGGGCCAAAAAATTGCTTTTTCAAAGCTAACAATTTTGCCTGAGCAGAAGTAAAAGCACGATAAGCAGCATCACAGGAATGGGTCTCTTCAGCGGACTTGCAACGGGATAAACAAAGCATCTTTAGTAACACATCTGTTACAGACCCACAAGCAAATTCATGATCTGTTTAATGCAGTCTTTTTTGCTTGTTTGTTCTGTCTTTAATCACTTTTGATTTCTGCCTAGGTGTGAGGTTCTGAGGCCTTGCTATATCTAAAAGAACTCAAAATGTTTCCTTTTCTATGGTAGTTTTAGTTCTTTGTGACATGACATTTATAAATGCTCTGGTATGAAAGTGGTTATTTGTGATCTGCTCAAAGAACTAGTGCTGGGTATACTTTACCTGGGAAGTTTAGCAGTTGTATGTTGTTAAAAGGTAATTATCCTATCTCAAATCTTGGATTTCTTGTAAAAGATAGAATGTAATACTAATTAAATATGTCATGTTTGCACACATCAGAACACATTCAAAAGAACTGTTCTTGGATCATTTGCCTTATTGAACTACTTTCAGATTCTTGTGCACTGTCTAAATAGGGAAGAGAAGATAACAGATTCCCTTTCTTTTTTTTAACATCCCCATTGCTCTATCAGTGGAAAGTTCATCTCGGCCTAGACACGTACTAACAGCAAAGGATTGCTTACACCAAATTATTTGTATAAACAACCTCCTTCAGAGTCAAAGGTTTCAGATAGTCTGGGCAGCAGATCACACTGGTACTAGATTCTAGTGTGAAAGGCAAACTGTAATTTGTTTTTCTATAAAGCAGGATTTTTTATTTGGCTTAAATATTGAATGAAGAAGAATGTTCTCTTATCTTCTGCTATATCACAGAGCCTTCTGTAAAGAGCAAAATGTATAAGGAATTAAACTGAATCAAATTTTCAACTCCTTTCTCTTCAATGTAATAAATAAAATAGCAGTTGACTCGCAAGCAA
>NW_005841923.1:1094666-1095804 GCF_000455745.1 Alligator sinensis
AGAGTGCAATTCATCATACACTGTAATTTTGCCCAAATAAGCATTGGTGATAAAATTACAATTACAATTGTATTTCCTTCAAAATGGAGATTTACATTTTATTCATCTTCGTGTACATAGGTCAGAACATCTATGTGCGTATAGCAATGAGTCTGCCTGCTCTCTGGGAATATCTTACCATTTTTCTACCCATTTTGAAAATGAAACCATGATGATTAAATCAACCATTTGGTATATTACTTACAATATTGGCCATAATCTGCTGCATTTACCATAGACTCACCTCAATATGCATGTGTGCATGTTTGTATATATATTCTATATAAATATGCACACATATTATATAATTGTACAAAAGCCACAATTTTCTGGGAAAATCTTCATGTTGTTGCGCTTCTTGGTGGACTGGGCTCAAGTTTATATACAAGGGAGAGTGTGTGCGTTTATGTATGTGTTTGTATCTGAGCCATATACATATATAATGGATTAAGAACAGTAGTTACAGAGGCAAGAAAAAAACAGTAGCAGTAGAGACAGCCCTAGCAAGTCCCCAGCAAGAGACTGTATAAACTAGAACTTTTAGTGGGCTAAGAATATCCTTGTCAACGTTAGTAAGGTCTGGAATGTTTGATGCAATGCTAAGTTTAGTTTTGAGTATTTACTGATAGGTGTCCTCAACATCTGTCAAAACTGCTCGGAGCTATAAAATTCTGGCTTTTCCATTCCCAGTGACCAAGCAACTTCTTGAGGCACGAAGAACTGCTTCAGGGTAGCTGTTTCCCATTGATTTACTTTTTCTGTGACCAGAAACATCCGCAAATAAATGGAATTTTAAAGGAAGACTGAACATAGGTGCCTCTGTTGTATCCTTTATTTAGTGCTGTTGCGGCTGTTTCTTAGATATGGAAACACAAGACTAGACAGAATTAATTGTGAAACATCTGTTGACTATCTCTCTACACACTGGATAGGATAGTACAGCATTACTTGCTAGACTATCAAGTGTTGTTAGCTAACATACAAGGCATGCTTTTTTCCCCCTTGTATTTTAAAATTTTCTTTTAAGTTTGAATTTTGTACCACTTAAAATGAGATATTCATGTCAGAAAGATGACCTGCTGTTCAAGGGGAGGGAAAG
>NW_005841923.1:1095835-1108558 GCF_000455745.1 Alligator sinensis
AAAAAAAGAAGATTTCTTGATAATCAAGGACACCTGTGATCCTGTCTTGCTTTCTAGAGCACAAAGACCTATGGGGCTACTCTCCCTTCTAAAGTAAAATGCCTATGATCCATAAGAAGCTCCAATCCCTCTATTCCTCACCCTGAAGAAAGAAAGAGAGAAAGAACATTAAGCACCAGCAGATCAGCTGCTCTGTTTCTTTTTTAAAGAGCTGAGGTTGTTGCTATTTAACATAAAACCTTTTGACCTTACGACTGTGGCTGCTTTGAAACACCAAGCTATTTAATGATGCAAATTACAAACAGAGAGAGAACATCAGAAGAATCTGCCTGGAAATTAGCTTGTTTGACTGAAAATTAGCTAGTTTAATCGAACTTGCAGTGAGGAGGTTTTCTATTAAGAAGCCCAATGTGGAGTTTTTTTTTTAAATTTTCTATTTGTGTAATCCTAGACTGAGTGGAATATTTGGAAGTGTTACAAAGTAAGATGCAAAGCAGTATGCACAACACTATGTTTATAATGTGAACAGAGTTAGGTCTAAAATGTTTCAAGAGCCACATCACAAATTAATTAATATTAACTCATAGCCTATTTACATCTGAATGCAAGCAGACCAAGTAAATACTGTGGGTCCAAATTCTGTCCTCTGCTTTATTGGTGAAGTTAATGGTGTAATTAAAGGTACGCCATAGACCTCAGCCATATTGTATCCCTATATATGGATACGTGCATGCAGATTTTGACAAAGATTTCATCCTGTTGAAAAGGAAGCTGGCCCTCCTCTGTCTTTGGGTCATAGATTCGTACCTCTGCATTTCTTTGTGGTGTCCAATTCATCAGTAAGGGAGGTGGTGGAGGTAGTGTGTTTCAGATGGAGGACAGGATGGACAAGGTGCAGTAGCCACTGGCAGTTAACTGGGGTAAGACAGAGTAGCTCCTGCAGATTGTTTGATATTCACTGATTTAGGGACAAACCTAAATATGTGTAATACCTAAATATCTATAGATATATTCATATTTCCCTGTGTCACAAGTTCTTGCACCCATCACTCAGTCATGGGCATGTACCTGAACAAAGGTATTCTTATTAAGATTTCCTACTTTGGAGTCTCTTCTTGTGGGTTTGCCCAGGGGAAGAGATAATGTGAACCTATATATTTAAAGGCAAGAGCAAATCTTGTACCTTTCTTACTACCAGTTTTCTAAGGCCCTTCTGACACTAAATGTCATATATTACTTTTGAACCCACACATCCCTTTCATTCACTTCAGCTGGTGTTTTGTTGCAAAACTGAGGGCAGAATGTGGTTCTAAAACAAGTCCAGATACCACACGTTCGTCTTTAAAAGTAGTATTATATTTGCTATGCTGGCTACTAGGTCTGCTTTAAATATCTCTCTTTAACTCCATCTCCCAGATTTTCTATATAATGACAGCACCAATGTAATTCTCTTTAGTGCATTTGTATTTCCACCCTGGTACATATAAGAACAGAAGACTTCAGTGTTTCTGTCATCAGAAAAATGGTTATACTTTGTAAAGAGTGTGTTTAAGTCTTGCAATTAATAATAAAGGTCATACCATTAAAGAGTGAAGTAAAATGTCTGACTAAATAGTAAAATAGCTGTAAAAAAGAATTCACACAGAAAGGCCACAGCTTTTAAATGCCTAAAGTTAGACTTGTAAATCCATATTTAGGCATGTAAGCAAAAGAATTTCAAAGATGTTCATGTTTAGCTCCGGTTGACTTCATAGAACTTGTAGGCAATCAGCAGCCCTGAAAAATCAAGTAATTTTCATTTAGGTTGTAGGGGTGCCCTCATTTTAATATTTGGGACAGAAAACAAAGCTCCTATTAAAGTCAATGAGGGTTGATTTGAGTAAGAATTACAGGCTTAGGTGCACAATGAAAACAAATTTCCTGAGTATTTTGTTCGTTTAAAATAGAGTTTTAAAAAAAGGAATGTGTGAAAATTTCTCAAGTATGTTCACAAATTGCTGCAAAATTAAAGCCTAAATGGGACATTTGTGCAGGTTGATTACATTGGGTAACATTTCACACCGCAGATATTTCCATGATTATCTTAATTTTTGTTCAGAAAACCAGAGCATCTGCTCTACCCTACTACATAACAGTCATTGATTTTCAGCTGGTCTAACACTACTTTATTCCTGCCTTCATTTGATTCAGAAGATACCATACCAAGGATCTCTTATAGCCAAAGCATCTATAGATATATTCATATTTCCAATTATGTTTAGAGCCATGCTGCAGATGAAGACGCCCTATCAAAAAACTTTCTTATGCCTAGCCTCTCTACCTTGGTGAACAAAGATATTTATTGCATAGAATTGGGTAAGGAAAGGTGTTTTATTCTTATAATTTTACCTTGAGAATAGTTTTCCAGTAGCACAAGGCAGGAAACATTAAAGAATAAGGGGCAGATATTTTTCATATTTTATCACTAATGCTCCAATTGTGCAGACTGCTGTGTGTAATCACCGGTGTCCATCTCTGAGAGAACTGTGCAAGGTTGGACTGGTCCAGCAAACTTTTTCTATTCAGCATAGCCCTGCTGACTGTGCTACAGAACTGGATGGTATGTGAATCTTTCAGTCCAAACTCAGCTGCTTGGCTGCCCTCCTCTCTTTTTTTGGTTCCTAATGTCATGTCTTTGGCTTCAATATATCTATTAATTGCTTTGCTTACCGACGAGGATTTTCAGGATTCAACAAGGAGCCAGCTTCTCCATTGAAACATAAAACTCTGTAGAAAACTGGAGGTGCAGGACTTGGCTCTTACTGAATTTGCCTGTTTGAGCCATACAGGAATGACTCCTAATAAATAACATGATTTTAAATCTGTTTGACATGTTAATGGATAGTTCAGAACATTTCATTGTGTTTGTATTTGTAGAAAAGCAGCAAATTAGAAACACAAGAGTAGATAATGTAATAAGTTTTAAATTCTATATAGAAATTTAACGTTTTTCTGTAAGTATTTTTCAAACTGTTAAGGTGAAAATGAAATAAGAATATTAATGCACAATAGCAAAATGTGGAGAAGATAAACTCCTCTCTTATCTTTCTATGACTCTTGTCTGTAGCCCTTCACAGTCCATGACCTGCTTAATCTAACTACTAAGACATATACAATAGTTGTGTGCAATTTCTAATGATAATAAAAATGCATCTAAACTTGAAAATATTAATAATCACTTCATGGTTACTAGTTTTAATGTGATTAATAAAGATCTTATGAATCACTGAGAAGTATCTCTGGTGTTTAATAAATATAAGGCATTTATATATATTCTTTAAAAAAAAAAAAACAAAAAACAAACAAACTTATCTTCTCTCTCAAAAAAGACATATATAAAAAGTGAAGAACTTTTAATTTTTCCAGTCACAAGTAGAGTGGAATACATTTGGAGTGGACTAAATTTTACAGTCCCTTTATGTTGTACCTTGTATTTGCTTTGTTTTAGCTATACATTCATACTACTACAGGGCAGAAGTTAACGATAAGACCCCATATCAGTGTGAAGTACAATACTACTTCATTATATGCAAGGAGGCAATGAAAAGACTCATATTATATATATTCTCAACACTCTTCAATGCATTAATTGTAATAGCTGAAATAAATGGCAAAGTTACAGAAGAGAAAACAAAAACTGAATCAGTGAAAACTGCTGGTCTCCGAGATAAACTTAACTATTGACAAGTCTAAATCAATAGAAACGATCTTTTTAAATGAAAGTACAGAGTCAGCTAAGTATTACATTTGCTTACTTAGTTTTCATACTGTTGGCATGCAGGGATTGCTTGACTGCTGACAGTGAGTGACAGAAACTTTCCTTTAGAATATAGTAAAAAAACCCAACCCAAACATTTTACTAAAAAATATATCAAATATTGGGATCCTATCAATTTGGACAGAGATAAATGTTACATGACAAAATGTATGAGGCTTAAGGCACCCAACTTTAAGAGCTTTTTAAACTCGCATCCTCACTGTAAATGAAGCAGGCTGCCACTAATGGAATATACAAGGTGGACTTTAACCGATACCCTTCGCCATGCCAGCAAAAATAAGTTGAAAGCATAAATAAGTGCATGCTTGTGGGTTCCAAATATGGCTGGGAGGATAGAGGGCATTTGAAAAAGTAGTACGTATAGCACATCAACCAAGATTATAATGCAGATGTACCTTTGCATCGTACAACCGAGTTACATATATAATACTTTGAATTAGAACCCCAAGATATAGTTCAGCCTCTGAATGGACAGAAGAAAGCTTAAAGGACCAAACTGAATGGAGGAATATGTACAGTCTGCGTTGTGGCACTGATACAGTAGTTTTATCAACAAGATAATGTAGCATTATTTTGGTGTGTCCTACTTGATCTAATCATACTGCTATCTCCTTCAGGTTGACCATAACATGTAGAAATCAACGTGACCTTCAAATCCAGATACTGAAGTGAAAGGACTGTGCAAAGATTAGGAAAACACCTCTGTAAATATGCATTGCCTGCATGCATAATAAATTCCTTTAAAATAGCATTCCATTATTTCAGTTTTGTGTGTAAAATCATGGGCAACAACTGACCTTCCACTGATACAACAATATCCTGTATTGCCAATCTCAACAGGGCTTCACTTGTGATATATTTTCAGTAGTGGAACAAATTTACAGAGATGAATTATTACATGTATAACTGACATCTTGAAATAGTTGAAAATGTATTTGCTTGAAGGACTGTAGATAGACCTGTTTGCTACTCACCTATTATCTTTAAAACCAACAAATGAAGTCAAGTTTTATATGGACTCTTTCAGTTGCATCGTTGCTACAATTATTTAACTGTCAAGATTTCCTAGGTAATTATACAGAACTCTAGCTCTTTTTTCCCCCTCTATCAGGTATATAATCCTAGGGCTCATTTCAAACTCTATTGTGGGCTTCCACAATCATCGGCTTTGCACAGGACAATTTGCAAAATTAGATTCCATATATTCTGAACTGTAAAAAATAGGCTTCTGTTCTGCATGCATAATAAATTAATAAATTATATAGCCATTTCATGTAAATTTATTTAACTCTTCTTGAAAGTTAACTACTCTTATTAAATGTATGTTTGTCTTTTTAACTATGCATTTAAAGCAGATTCAAGCTGTTGGCCTTTGTCCTACATTTCTCCAGTTTAAAACTCCAATTGTACAAACACTTACTAGTGTGCGTAACTTTCCCCTATTTATAGCCTATACCATTGAAATCAATGGAACTAGTCAAATTATTAAAAATAAACGTGTCTAGGTCACTGAAAGATCAGGACCTAAGTTGGCTGACAGTCATCATTGAGAGACTTATCAAACTAAAGAACTCCAATAAACAGTCCTATTTTTACAGTGAAATTCTAGTCTGTACCGCTTAGAAAAGAGGCAAGAGAGAGTATTTATTCTACAATGGGGGAGTAAACTGTTTTGGATAAAATATCTAAAGCAGTGGTTTTCAATCTGGGGTCCACAGACTATGTCTAAAAGGTCTGCAAAAGATGACATTGACTATGATAAAGTAAAAGTATGTGAATATCCACATGCAATTCAAAGTGCGCAAAATTTCTAAAAGTCCACAAATCAAAAATAAGTTGAAAACCACTAATCTAAATATTCATCTAAACAAGACATTGTAAGTTCTAAAATGTTAGCTTAGGCTGCTTATAGATGTTAACAAAAAAACAAACTGGTGCTTTACTTTAAACTTGGCATGCCCCTGTGCCAAGCCCAGCCCATGCCCAGAAGAAGCATTGCATGAGCTGGATCTGGCTCACCCAATGTCTTGTATAGATCAGGTGCTTTAGTGGGGATTTTTGGTGCTTTTATAAATACCTGATTGAATCTGTAAGCAGCTTTAAACATCCTTTTAATTTTTTATTGCCTGGAACTTCTAGTTCCAGCTGTGGACTAGATGTGAAATTGCTGACCTAACAGGTACCATAAGAAGATCTGCTAATCTTTACCCATGATCATTTTCTCATAATTAGTGAGGCTATTGCAGGTCTGCTCCCCACTCCCATGGTATTTTTCAGCCTGATTTAAAGCATGCAATACCAGCAGCTTCCCAAGAAAGCCCAATCTCATGGTGTTTACGGACAAATTATACTGGCAACAAATTTGGAGTTTTTAAGCAGCCAGAAGTGTGAGTTTGAGTTTAAATAAATGCAACATACAAACCTGCAGAGGTCTGTCCATTACCTGATTCCAGAAAACGAAATGATTATCCTTAGTTTCTTTGGAATATATGTTTTCCCATGCACCTGTAGGATTACCTGCCAAGCAAGATGCAATCTGACAGTTTAAAAATGATTCATTTTTTCACCACAGTTTTTAAGGAGACTGTATGATAGAATGAAGGAGAATAAGAAACTATTAACTAATGTACATCAATAACATTTTACTTATTTGTCATTGGCACATCAGAAGTATTCACGCAACAAACATTCTACTTGTTGTCTTCCCCCTTCCTTGATCAAAGAGAGAGCTGTTGTCAACATTTTTTTCTGTTCTCTTAGTTGCAATTGTCGGGCAAAGATCATCATGCTCTGATTTAGTGTTTTCAAATAAGTGTGCCCTCTGGTGCAGCACTCTATTGAGAGACAACACAGCCCAGGCAGGAGAGTTCAGCATGGCCACTAATAAAACACAAGTGCTGCTTTGTCAGGCCACGAGTGATTACTTGAACAAGTGCCAACCAAGAAACCAAACATTAGAGCTCAGCTCTTCAGACCCTCAAGACAAAGGGCCAATTGACTTTCCTCATTAGTTTTTGTGCCAAACATGTAAACACAGTTTCCTCTCTATCTTTGATGCTCAAAACATGCCAGCTTGTTAACATCTTGGGTGGTATGGTGGTTTATGAGCCTGTAAAGACTATTATGTAGTGGTTGTTTTTGTCCTAATTGAAAAAGATTGGCTTATCCTAAAGGCACCCTGAACCAGCATCTTTCTAGGAATTTATAAATTCCCTCTGTGCTGTTATAGAGTGTTGAAATAATCCAGAAGAATTTTAACAAATTCACACCCCTCCCCTCCACAGATACCATTTCAGACACAGCTCAGAAACTAAAGACGACATGAAAGCATTGTTAGTTATAATTAGTATCAGCCTGGATCATTTTTATAAAATAAATTTTATCTTTGAGAGATGAGGCAGGCTTTTGCTACATTTACAGATGGATGAAACATAACTGGTGACAGTCACACAAAATGTTCACTAAGATTATTTTTCTGTTTTCAAATGCTTTTATTGCAGGGGCCACTGACATTTTAACTTCTTTTCTCTTTTACTTCAGTCTTTCTTGTCTGTAAATGCTGTGACTGCAAGAGATAATGGAAGTTAGAATAATTTCAAACAAACTGAAAGGTTCCTGAAACGTGCTGGATTTTAGTCAGGATTCACTGAATATATCTTCTCCTGCAACTTCCTTTTGCATATACTTTGGCTGGTGACATGACATGTATCTGAATAAAACATTTAATGTATCTAAAAGTGTTCAGCTCAAGAATGACTGTGAGAGACAATGAACCTTATGAGTTGGCTTTTTTGTTTTCTCTGTGCAAATGAATTACTTGGATCCATTAGTCGAAAAGTCTGTTTTTGCTAAAATGGGCTCGTTTTTCTTGCAAAAATATTGAGTGGGTTTTGAAAAATGAGGGTGATTGTTAAAAACAGTAATAATACAACCTGTTTAGACTGAATTTATAAATAAGGCTGCTAAAGCCTAGTAAAACTTATTTGATTAGGCAGCTTTTTTATAAAGAAATAAAAGCATAACCCACCAAATTCACAAGCCTAATGAGAACTTAATTAAGATGTGAATAAATGACTGTGAATATCCTTCCAAAAATAATATTTAAGAAGATCTAAAAAGTTTTGCAAGGAGAGAAAGAAAGAAAGAAAAAGTGTCCTAATTGTTTCTCTCTCTCTCTCTCTCTCTCACACACACACACACACACACACACACACACTCCACCCCACCTTTTTAAAATAAAGAAACTAGCAAGTATGACATTATCAGCAGCTAGAACAGAGAACACGTTGTGCATAGTGGAAGTACAGGTTGCTGTTGTGTTTGATGGCACCAGGTAAAAACAGCTGCTGGAGTTTTGATGGTTCACCAGATGCTGATGGAAAGGTATTCTATTACTCCTTTATCTTAAGATACCAGTGCAGCTTTAGGCAACATGAGGGCTGGTTGGCAAGGGAATACACATGTAAGGGCTAGAAAAGCATCATATTCACATAGCAAAATGTTCTAGGATCCCCAGCTTTGGACAGTCCACTTGGCAAGTTGCTGAGGAGCCAGGAATTATAGAGCTTCACTGGCTTCTGGCCAGCCTGCCAGGCAAGTTCCCAGGAGCTAGACTGACAGACTCTTTGATATTCCACCATCATATATGGGCAGGACCCTAGGGAGGTATTATGATTTGGGGGATCTGTCTATGTATAGCTTAAGAATTCTTTTTGAGATGATCAACTCTGCATATTTCTCTGTCAGAGTGTGAGTACCATTGCATTGCAAAGCTTGTCTTCACCTTCCTAATGTCTTTTCACCTCCATCTTCAAAATTCTAAATGACTGCTGACATGGGGCTAATAATAGAGGGGCATTAAACTCCAACAATCATCTGGCTCACTGGAGCCCTCATGGGGAAGGAGATGGCTGCCACCTAGGGCTACTTGGGTTTTCAAGCCTGAAGGCTAGCACACTGGTAGCTGAACAACAGATTATCTAGTGGGGGCAGGGTGGTTGAGCATGTCATGAGCTGAATTGGGGAGACTCGTAACAGATGGGACTGGAAGGTTTAAAAGGGCAAGACCAGCTCAAGAGGAGGGCAGCTGCTGCAAGAGAAGTGAAATGTTGAAAAGGAGAAGGAAAGGACCTGCCTTTCTGAACACACACAAACCTTCATAGCCCCAACCAAAGGAAAAGAGCCTTAGGATGAGAAAGGCTGTGTTCAAGATATTTTCAGTTTTCTAAATGACTTGCATGTGCTCTGCTTTCCCTTATAAGCAAAGAGCAGCATTATTCAGAAACCATGTGTGTGTGTGTGTGTGTGCGCGCGCGCACACACACACACACACACACACACACACACACTGTGCTTTCACTTTCATGAAGCCCTGAAGGTTAAATAGGAGCCAGAATGCCCACACCCCTGGACTTCTGGGAGAGGATGTGTTTAAGGTACAGGAAAGCCTGAGGGAGCCACACGAGGCTCAGGGAGGAAAGGCAGTTTGACCATGGGTTTCAAGTCGCAGGAGCATAATAGCTACAGGATCAGCACCCTGAGGGTACATGCAGGCGTTGCACTTAGATTGACCTAAGTGGCATTTAATCTTAATCTGGACAGATGTTTGGAGAGGTTAGATCAGGCAAAAAATGACTGGCCTGTTCTAATTTAGTTCACCTGAGGAGGTGAACGAAGTTAGATCAGGAACAGGTTAGCCCACTCTAACAAATGTTTGTACATGTTTGGAGTGAAACCCCAGGGCTGGAAAAACCTAGCTGCTTGTCCCTGCCCCAGGGCTGCAATCTTCCTACCCCCCAGCCCACTACCTCAGTTGGGCTACCCCATAGTCCCACCAACCCTCCCCTCCCCCCACCCGTCCCAGCAGACCCATCAACCCCTAATCCCTGGACCCAACAACCCTCCACAGAGGGATCTTCCTGCCCTGATCCTGCCAACCCTTCCCTCTAACCTGGGGTCCCAGAATGGCTCCCACCGCTGGTGAACTGCACAAGCGGGACCTGATGTATGATCATACAGCTTAAAGTAAACTATATATTCATAGATCAGGTCCTGCAAATGTGTGCACATACCCAGAAGACTCCAAACCAGGGGTAGTGTTTGAACTTTAGTCAGACTCTAGAGACTTAAAGCACACTGGGCTCTATGGTCTGGGACCCACCCAACTCAACAGAAGTCTGAAGAACGTCCAAACAGGGAAGGCTATTTGGGATGCCCACAGGGCAGAGATGGTGAGCCGCCTACAAGGCTCCTTGACTGGCAGATGGCTAACCAGGCAGCCATTCTGTGGAAAATGCCATTCCCATTCAATTCTGGTTACCTACCATTTCCTCTCAATTTTCCATGTCACTGCATTTCAGCATTTCATCTCCAGTCATATAAGTGTGGCCTTACAGGTGGCTCTACAAAATTTATGTTGCTTATATGAACACAGGTTAACCAGCAAACTCGACCAGCCTATGTAACTGAGCTGTTCAACTCATCGTTTACCACTTCACCAAATTTTACCAGCATTGATTTTATATTTTCTTCTAGATAATTGATGACAATACTAAATAGTATCAATCCAAGAAAAGACACCATCAGGACCCAACTAGAGACTTCCCTAGGATGGTTGTTTCTGATTTACAGTGATTTCTTGAGGTTCATCAAGAAACCTAATTGTAAACTACATAATATGGGCTACATAACTTTGTGTAATGCTCTTCTTTCCCCCCAGGGTTGCACATGGGTTTAAGTAAACATCCTCATTGAAAGCTTAGTACAGTATATCATCACAATTAAACTTATAAAAATTGGTACCCTTGTCATCCTCTTTACTGTTTTAAAGACAAGCACAATACTAGGACTACTTATTAATGTAAATGCAAGTTGGAATAGTCACTTTTATCTGTTCCTCTGAAACTTATTTTGTTCAAACTTTGGTTTAAAATCAGCAACAGTGTTTCCTAGAAATTCTCAGCCAGTTCTTTTGTGCACTATGCTCCACTCAGACAATGCATCTTCACATTGCATACACTTAGGTCTGGTGGCATAACTAGGCTGGGGCAACTGGTGCAATTACTTTGAGCACCGTTTTGGGGGCAAGAGGAGGGGACTAAATGGCTGCTGGGGCAGCCACACAATCACTCCAGAAGCAGCAACTGGAAGTCACCACTGCCCCTGAGTGTGACAGGTGCCCTGGATGCCTGGCTATGTTATAACAAAGCTACTCAGGACTGAACCACAGAACAATCTGTGCCAGAGACCTAAAGGGCCTCACCATACTATTCATTGCATTGTTTTCACTCTTGTCTGAAAATGACATGCAAATAGTATTGTTTTGCAACATGGGTTTACACCATGGACAAATTTGGCTCAAACTGTTATGGGCCCAACATTACTTTTATTGCTTATCTTCAAAGTCCTCATCTCTCTTTAGTTAATTTGCCTTAAAGTAGTAGTCATATCAAAATGTATTTCCAACGGGCTTATATTTTTGATTGCCTGATGTTCAAGGTGAGAACATTAATAATGCTCAAAATATGGTGTGCAGCATTTCTGACATCTCAACTCTTCAGAATTTCAGCAATCGGATCTGACCTGGAGAACTCGACACTCAAATCCACTGAATCGATCATGATGCACCCAGCAAAGCCTACTAAAGAATGTAGTCTCGCTGAAGTGAAAATTGAAGTGTACAATGCAGGTGCTCTGCTAGAGTTCATCACTGCAAATTCATGAGCTTATATTACACCACGTAATTATGATGAAAGTCAGACTGTTCTGATATTCAAGCCAATGCCCTAGCATTTTAATGTTTGTAAAATTGAATGAGAAATAGTGCAGAAGCAGCATATGTTAGAGTATGTTGTATGTAGACAATAGGGCATCTGTGTACAACAAGCATTGTTTAGAGATACTGAGATCTTTTTGTTATTTTGCTGAAGCAAAAATAACAAATGACCCCTTTTCACCAATTTCAAACTTCCTGAGATGGAGACAGGGGGAGAGGGAGAGAGAGGCAGGACATGAGACAAACCATTTTTTTCTCAGTTTTGTTTCTGAGGAAGCAAATAACAATTTTTCATCTTTTGCACAGCCTAATGATTGTCAACATGCTGGTGAAATGCAGGTTAAAGTTAAAACAATATAACTTGTTTCATCACTTGGTCTCAATCTGAATATTACTTGCATGATCATCTTCACCAGAATTCATTGTCTACTCAAAGGCTACTGAAGAGTTACCTAAAACAGCTGATCAAAATATAAATTAAAATCAGTAGAACTGAATCCAAATGACCTTTCTATGTCTTTTCAAGTTCTCTCTCCTTTTCTATAACTGAGTACAGCAAATTAGCTTTAAGAGCCATTTGTTGGCCCTAAGGAGAAGAAGAAAGCGTACTCCAGTTTGTATGAAGATCTTTTTCTTGATTGAGTCCAGTTGTCTTGAAATCTGCACTGAATGGTCAGATGAATTTATTGGTATTAGTAGAAAGGAAAAAGATATGTACTACTAATATGACTAGGAAACCGCAGCTTGCCATGTGAACCAGCAAAAGAGGGCTTCACATAACAAGTCCTCAAATCCTCTCCTTCCAGGACTAGTTCCAGAGATAAAGAGAATAGGATAATGAGAAAGTTCTGGAGACCAAAGAAGCCTGCTATAAACCCCATTTCAGACAAAGAAAGATATGCGTCTGTCACAACCCAAAGGTGTGATTTTTGTTTTGTGTGCGCTTTGGCACCACTGAATTATGTTCCCGCTAAATTGCAGCTTCTTTGCACGGTGGAGTTTTCTGCTGCAGAGGAAAGCCCCGGTGCAAAAGAATTCCCGCCAATTTGTAGCTTTCTTTGCAGTGTGCATTTCTTTGTTGCAGCACAGAAATGCTCGTTGCAAAGAGTTCCCGCCATTTGTATTCTAATTC
>NW_005841923.1:1108568-1114196 GCF_000455745.1 Alligator sinensis
CAAGTTGGAGGACTCCACAAACATCAGGAGGAGGAGACTTCACGCTGTGTGAAGATCTCTAAGCGCTGCAGAGCCTATTGGACCCAGTGCATTTCAAGCAGGCAACAGGGGTCTGATCAGCCTCTAGCCTCTCCCCGTCACCGATCTCAATCCTCGACGTATCCCTCTCCGTGCGTGCAAAAGGATCCACGGAGCCTCAACAACTCCGTGGGAGTGATCCGAGTCCTCAAACGAGGATTTAAGCGGAGCTGTGCCTGGGAAACTGTCCAGCCTACACCGCGACCATCTTCGGTGTAAGTAAACAATCTTGAATCAACCATTAAGTGTCCATGCCAAATTCCAGCGTGTCGCCTGTTCTCTCCGACCCAGCGTGCCCAGGCTGCTGGCCACAGCCCACACGGCGCGAAAAAGGGCCCGGATCGCTCCCGGCCCACACAGCATCGACCCTAATCCTGCAATACATTCTGTACAGGAAAACCCCTGTGATCAAACATCATTGTGGGATCTGCATTATTGATTTCGGTGAGCTTTGGATCAGGGCCTACTGAAAATAAATAATGAAGTAATTCTGGTAGAGTATATGGGTTTAGTATTGAAAAAAAGAGAGATAATATATTTATAGGGAAAAAAAGGGTTGGCTAAATCTGAGAAGAGAAGGAAAACAGGGATTAAAAATGTTGGCCTGTTCACAAAAAAAAAAAAGTTACTTGAAATTAAATGCAAGTAAGCAATAGAAAAAAATTCCCTTTTTCTGCCTTTGCTGTAAACTGCTGGCATTGGTGTTCTTGCAGGATGTTTACCAAATTATGTGTATTGCTTCTGGTTCACAGCACAGAAAGTGTTGCTGAATACCAAGGGAAAAGAAACCTCTTCAGAAACTGGCATTTTCTCATTGCCTAACTTCCAAAAAGCATTACTATTTAAGTATGGAAATGTTGTATACAGTTTTCTTTTATCCCTCTTCTCCAGCCTTCATACGTCATCAATCCCAGGCCAGAACAAAAAAAGAACTAACAAGAAATGTTCTTCATCCTAACTTGATGAGTTTACTTCAATGTAGCATTCCCATCCCCATTCCCTGAATCTCTTTTGTTTCCTTGCACTGCAAGCTTTCTAAGGCAAAGCGCTTGTCTTATCATCTCTTACCATGTTTGTACAGAACCTAGCACAATGGGAGCCTGGTCCTTTTTGTTGCCTTAAGAACTACCAAAATACAATAACAAATTCAGTGATTACTCAAAACAGGCAATTTAGGTGCAGGAACATGTAACTTCTAAAAAGGTGGAATTTACAGTAACACAGCTAAAAATGTTCTGAGATTCTGAAGTTATTTTTAAAAAGTAAGTTTCTTTTGCATTTACATTTTCTTCTGTTGTGCACAGTTTTATTCTGTTTATGGAGAATAATCTTTCTGCTTTATTAAACACTAGGATTTTGTAAGTTACAGAACCAACCAGAGATTTGTATACATTCAACGATACCTCTTTCAAAGCAGTGATGAGGGAGGTTACATATTTAGAGTTCTGATTTAATCAGTCATTTTAAATATCACACTATTGAATTTTGCTCTGTTTTACATTCAGGCTGCCTCTCAAAATATATGTTAGAGATATTGTATACTGAAATTCCAAAGTGGGTGCTGGGCTCCCTACTTTTGTTCTTCTGCACTGATAGTTTTTAAAATGAAAGCTTTAATCTGTATTATATAGGATCATTAATTTCTGCATTTTACACTTGAGCAACAGCATTCTGATTATTAGCTGCAATGGAAAGTAAGCATCCCTGCTCCTGCAGACTTAATTACTTACTGCAGGGCCCATCCCTTACTGGTTATTGCAGGCAATCTGCAAATGGGGTCAAAAACATTATTAAAAACCAAATTACCCACTGGATGGAGAAAACAAACATGCAACAATGACCTAACAGACCTCATCAACATAGAAGCCAGGCCTTGCTATACATAATAGGCAGCCACATGTGCCAGAATTTGCAAGAGAGCTCTGTTCTCATTTGAACAACAAAATAAGTGGCCAGATATTCAAACATGCAAGCATAGTCTTTGGAAAGTCAGGCTATATGTATTTATAGTGGGGGAACTGGTAGATGTGGAGCAATATTAAAAATGTGGACATTATCTGGTCATTTTAGTACATTTCAATTCTAGTTAATTTCAATGAATGAGTTAAAAGTTACTACAAAATACTGCTGAAGCCAAGAATTTAGCAGAATTGCAGGAGAAAAAAAAAATGTTGACTCATAAACAACACAAATATTCAATTGTAATAAATTAAAACAGAAAAGCTTTGGTAAAGAGATAAGCTTCCTATTTCAGACATAAGCTAACCTTATGGGAGGTAGAAATAAACTGCCCCTGAAGGCAAGCTATTCCATACCTATATTCTGTAGTTTTTTTGTGGTACCTTCCTCTGAAGCAACTACTACTGAAAATTTCCAGAGACAAGTTACTGGACCAGAGGGACAAAAGGTCTGGTTTGGCATAGTAATTCCTATACTCGCATATCCTTCTGGCAAGAAAATATTCTCTCATACAAACAGAGCATGGGAATATGAGTAAGTCTGAGAAACAGTGAAATTCCCTTCATGCAAAATTCTGCATAAAACAAACAAAACCGGGGGGAAAAAGATAATTCCCCCATTTTAGTCCCTTTCCAATTAGACTTAGTAAGCTATGTTTGTAATCGGTGGTATCTTTGTCTCTCAGAGATGTGGAGTTTAGTTTGTAGTTTTCCTTAAGGTCAGAAGATACTTTCTTTTATAAAACTGATAATTGTCCTTCCACATGCATTAAAACCAAACATGAAATTTCACATACTACTTTCCAGGTAAAATTATTCTGGATAGGTTGAAGAAAACCAAAGTAGTAAATTATATGCAAGGGCTTTTACTATTTGGTCTATTGTTCAGTTTCAAATAATAGTCTTAATTTTATTTGACTTGCTAGCTCTCTAACACAATTTACAAACTCTTTAACTTCAATGTTTGTCCTTTTATTAAATCTCTTTTTTAATAGTTTATAAAGGAATCAAGTAACAGATATTTAAGGTTATAACCACATAAATACAAGAGACAGTTCTAGGCAAAGATTTTTTTAAATTACTAATGATTTTAGGTGTATTAATATTTAGATAGCATATTTAAGACACTTAAAGGGTGAATCATTTACTTGTTGTAAATGAGCCTCTTGTGAGGTGTTCATAGTAAGTTGGGCATGCAGATATGTGGATACCTAAAAATCGTTCAAAAGTCTTGGCCAACAAGTACACATACACTATACACAGTGTTATTTTAATGCATAATTTGCAAAGCATACATAGCTCCATAGGTGATTTGCAAATTACGCAAACCCTCAGATGCTGCTGATGATTCTGAAGGAATGGTTGGTAGGAAACTATATATGTGAAGGAGGGAGGTTTTCAGGGGAAGACTGGAATCCATTGCTGCATAGCTCACAAAATCCACTAGAGTGTCTGCACATTTTGTACATTTTACAAGGATTCCAGCTACAGAAATATTCTTAAATATTTTTAAGCAGAAGGAAATTCCTAAACAAAAATCTTTATGAACCTGTAGCTAAAGAGTTAGCTAAAGAAAGATCTCCCATATATACATACATGTGCGTCTGCATGTGCGTGTAGCAGGGCAGTTAATGTTGTCTATGTGACCTTAAATGTACAGTTACATAATTTTCAAAATTTTCCACATTGTAACCTACATGTATACAATATGTATACTACAATCATATATATTTATGTATATGTAACTATGCATATATATATAAAACTATACATTTGTGTGTGTGTGTGTGTGTGTGTGTGTAGACACACACACACTTACATATAATTATATCCAGGTTCTCTAGTTGAGTGTATAGTATTAATATTTTTGTGGTCACTGGGATGAGCCTAGTGTTGGATGTTGTAACAAAACAGTTAAAATCGTCTCAGTGAACTTGACTAAATATTAGCATACTTTCATTTTATTAGTTTATTCTGTACCCAGTAATTCTAGCCCTGATTATGGAATTTGGAAGCAGTTGTTTTTGTTTGTTTTTTTCCCCCCCAAGGAAAGCTGCAGTGTTCTCAAAGATTCTTGGTTGTTTGGTTTTTTGACCAAAGTATCTAAATAATCTTTTGCATACCTGATCTAAATTAAATTAGTCTTGTTAGAGGCAAAAGTTTTTGTGGAACAACTGTTTGGTTGGCATAGATTTAGAGAAGCTTTTGGGTATCACAATACTCTTCCTTGAGTCTCTGCACTAACAACATAACTCCTGTTCATTTCAAGCCATCAGAAATCTTAACACTCCTATTTTTCCTGCTTGCAGAAATATTTGAAATTGGAATAGGAAAGACTAACCTTTGAAAAACAATAACTTATTGTTTTACCACAATGAAGAAGAACATGAATGAAAAATGTTTTTCAGATTTAGCTGTTCCTTGTCTAAGAAAGGAGTGGATGATAATAGAATTTGAAACTATAAATGAAATGCTGATCTATTTATATTAAACAGAGATAACATTATTAACTTGCAATATTTATAGCAATACTATGCTGATCTAATTTATCAGACTGTGGGCCAAAGCATCTATTGTTTAAAAAAAAATACATAAAAAAAAAAAAAAAGATAAAATATTTAAAGTACTTTCAAGGAAAATAAGTTGTTAAAACACATAGCAAACATTAAAAGATAATTCAGTACCATTTGGTTTTTGTCAACTTGAATACATTGTATATAATTAATTGTAAGCAGTGAAAATTGCTGAAGTATAACAATATGATTCAGTCCAGCCTGGCTTTCTTACTAATAGTATAATATTTTTATTGTCTAAGATAGCATAAAAACATTGTAAATTATACATAATGAAACTGCAGTAAAATGATCAGGTTACATCTGAAAACAGTTGTAAGTTATTAGCATGAGAGAGAGAGGCAGAGGAAGGGGGTTATTAGCAAGATGTCAGTAGCAATTCCAGGATCAAGTTTATATTGTGTTATATAGTTCAACTAAGACCAAAATCCCTTTGTTTCACATTCATTGAATTTCATTTCCAAATCTGGGTACCATTCATTTTTTTTTAATTAAATAATACGGGACAAACAAACGTTGATATTTTTAGTCAAGTACTGTGGTATTTTTCCTTTTTTGAAATCCTATCCTGTTTTCTTTAGATTTTTTGAGGTCTGAGAATAACCACTGTTTCAACCAGTTCCAGACTTCTCACACATTGCACTAGGATCTCTGATATAAATCACATGATGTTTTACATTTAAACACATAAGAAGTCTTTCTGTTCAGAAATAGCTCTGTGAAGTTGGTGACAGTGCTCAGATCTGTTGCTTCTGGTTTCAGATGCAGCTAGAGATTCCCAGCCTACAATTCAGCACATACCTCTTGTACTGATAGTCTGAATAGCAGGGGGAAAAGGGATAGTTTTGTGGAAAGAGAAAAGGGGCGCATCTACATGTCGCCCTACGGTGACGTAGTGACACACTATGTCCCCGGGTATAGCACGCAGCTATGGTGATTGTGACAGGGGGCCACCTCAGGGCCGATCTCCGCGGCCCGCCCACCTGTCTCTGGGCAACCGCCCGCCTATCTCACCAGCC
>NW_005841923.1:1114494-1114896 GCF_000455745.1 Alligator sinensis
CCAGCCCCCAGGCCAGTCGGGACCCCAGGCCCCCGGCTCTTGGGCATCCCTCGGGGTGGGCCCCTGGCCCTTTTGACCCTCTTGGTCCTGGCCCCAGCTTGGGTCAATCGAGGGTACTCTCTCCTTCGGGCTGGGTCTCTAGCCCCTCACTCTCTATCTGGGCCTCACCGTGCCACTACTCCCTTTTCTCAGGGGCAACCACAGCACCACGCCCTGTACTCATTCACTCTCTCACAGTCCACCCTCTGGGCCCCTCCACAAACAGGGTTACCCACCCGGTGGTGGGAGCTAGGGGTTAAGGCCCCCCAACCCGCCTTTCACCGGGGTGATAACTGGCCTGGCATTTCCTGGGGGCTCCCGCACCACTGAGAGCCCCACCAGGCCACCCACTCCCAGCAGGGC
>NW_005841923.1:1115320-1134019 GCF_000455745.1 Alligator sinensis
TGGACGAGGGAGTGAAGTGTACTCTGTCCAAGTTTGCGGATGACACAAAGCTATGGGGAGATGTGGACATGCTGGAGGGCAGGGAACAGCTGCAAGCAGACCTGGACAGGTTGGACAAGTGGGCAGAAAACAACAGAATGCAGTTCAACAAGGAGAAATGCAAAGTGCTGCACCTAGGGAGGAAAAATGTCCAGCATACCTACTGCCTAGGGAATGACCTGCTGGGTGGCACGGAAGCGGAAAGGGATCTTGGCGTCCTAGTCGACCCCACGATGAACATGAGTCAGCAGTGTGGCGAAGTCATCAGAAAAGCCAATGGCACTTTATCATGCATCAGCAGATGCATGACGAACAGATCCAAGGAGGTGATACTTCCCCTCTATTGGGCGCAGGTCAGACCGCAGTTGGAGTACTGCGTGCAATTCTGGGCGCCGCAATTCAAGAGGGATGCGGATAACCTGGAGAGGGTCCAGAGAAGGGCCACTCGCATGGTTAAGGGCCTCAGACCAAGCCCTACGAGGAGAGACTAGAGAACCTGGACCTCTTCAGCCTCCGCAAGAGAAGGTTGAGAGGCGACCTTGTGGCTGCCTATAAGTTCATCACGGGGGCACAGAAGGGAATTGGTGAGTATTTACTCACCAAGGCGCCCCCGGGGGTTACAAGAAATAATGGCCACAAGGTAGCAGAGAGCAGATTTAGACTGGACATTACTTCTATGAATATGAATCTAGAGTCGGAAGGGACCTTGCAGTTCTTCTAGTCCGACCCACTGCCCTGGGCAGGAGAAAACTGGGCTTAAATGACCCCAGCTAGGTAATCGTCAAGCCTCCTCTTAAAGACCCCCAACCTACGAGCCAGCACTACCCCCTTGTAAGTTGACTCCAAATACGGCATAGAAAGAGAATTAATAGATGTATCTTTTCTATAAAAATGTCTATTTGTAGGGCTAGCCAAAATCTGTCATGTTTTTTTTTTAAACAAATATATCGTTTTTGTGAAAGCTGAAATATTTTTAATGTAGATTAGCAAAAACTTTCACTTAAAAATCTCAATCATTGTACTGAAAAAATGTTGAAATGTCCCGAATTGTAACTTTTCATTAAAAAAATAAATCAATTTATTACCAAACCAAGTTAATTTTAATGGTATTCAAAAAATATACAAGCTCAAAACTGAAACAAAAATTGTCATTTTATGAAAACTGAATGTTTTGATGGATCCAAAATATTTTTTCTAAAGTTTTAAAGCTTCTTGGTTTCTTTTCCATTCTGAAAGTATAATTTTCAAATTTTAATTGCAAAAATCACCAAAAAAAATTATTCCTGGTGGCTTCACTCTTTTCGACCTATTAGTCTCGAGTTGCCACAGCTAAACACCAATGAGGAGATACCGGAAAGACTATCTGTATTTGTTTGCATAGACCAGTTTCAAGATGAAAGGTGGTTGTGAACAGAGGAACAATAGCTGAATTGGTGTTAGCATTATTTCTTCTCCCACATAAAGTACAATCCCTCAGTTTGATCTTAAAACTAGACCGGCCCTTAATTTTATTTTAAGGACAAAAAAGGAACAAGGACTAGGATAAAATGGACTTCATGTAAGAAGTATATGTGTCTTGCCTATAGCAGACTACATACAAATACATGACAATGGCTGAGAGAGACTCTCTCTCCATTTAAAGGGTCAACATATAGAAAGTAATTAGTGCTACAAGACTTACACTCTAGGGACCATCCCTATTTGAGAACAAACTATCTAATTGACAAGAACACTTACCACAATACACTATAGAACTGTTTAGACTGTGGTTCCTTCTTCCCCTATCACCTTCTGGTTTATCAAACTTTACAAATCAGTCTTTACAACAAATTGTTGCTGAAATGTATCCAATTTCCTTCTTAAAGTCTCAGCATTCATGGGACCACGCGAGAAAACCGAGCCCGCATTCAAAATCAAAGCAAGCCTCAGACCCCACGGTCAGGGAGAAAGGACTGAATACAAAACTACCCAACAGCTTCACTACCAGAAGGCAAACAAAAAGAAGTCTAAATTCACTATTTAGTGCTACTGCAATAGCTATTCTATGCTATATATCAAAGCAATGCTAATCATTGCTCGAATATGTTCTGTTAGGATATTATTTCTTTCAAATGAACAAGAGAGGAAGCCTGAAGAACATCATATGAGTTTTTTTATTCTTGTTGGGAAAAAATGGTTACTACTTGCAACACAGTCATGATGGAAAATACAAGTTATCCGTCTATAATCAGAGATCTTTGAGGGTGACTCTGCATCTTCCCTACTTGATTTCCAGATTTGCTAAGCAAGAAGAACTTCTTCCCAGTTAGAGTGGCCGAGGTCTGGAACGGGCTCCCAAGGATGCTTTAGATGCTTCTCAAGCAAATCCTGGGACGTCATTCTCCCCCTGTACTCGGCCTTAGTGAGGCTGCAGCTGGAGTACTGTGTCCAGTTTTGGGCTCCACAATTAAAAAAGGATGTGGAGAAGCTTGAGAGAGTCCAGAGAAGAGCCACGCGCATGATCAGAGGTCAGGGAAGCAGACCCTACGATGACAGGCTGAGAGCCCTGGGGCTCTTTAGCCTGAAAAAGCGCAGGCTCAGATCTGATGGCCACCTACAAGTTTATCAAGGGTGACCACCAGCATCTGGGGGAACGTTTGTTCACCAGAGCGCACCAAGGGATGATGAGGTCGAATGGTCACAAACTACTTCAAGATCGTTTCAGGCTGGACATAAGGAAGAACTTCTTTACTGTCCGAGCCCCCAAGGTCTGGAACAGCCTGCCACCGGAGGTGGTTCAAGCGCCTTCATTGAACACCTTCAAGATGAAACTGGATGCTTATCTTGCTGGGATCCTATGACCCCAGCTGACTTCCTGCCCTTTGGGCGGGGGGCTGGACTCAATGATCTTCCGAGGTCCCTTCCAGCCCTGATGTCTATGAATCTATGAATCTATGATACATGGCACAGTACCCACCTGTACTGTGCTGTGCTTTAATACTTCTAAAAGGAAGTACTAAAGCATGGTGCCATGGCAACGTTGCCATATGGAAATGTGTAGACATGCCCAAGGACTCTAAAAAGGAAGAGAAGTGGGAGAAGGTGTATATAGAGTGAGTAGGCATTGGGGGAGCATAACAGTTTGAGCAGGGGTTTTGGGGAGGGTTTTAGCAAGACAAGGACAGTTTGGAGTGACAGAGAAAGCTTCTTGTGCATATAGACACATATGCCTGAGATCAAGCAGACTGGGACTGTGCATAGGGACTGGATGGAAGGGAGGTTAGTGTCTCTGTGCCAAACCATCTTACTTAAAAGGTTCTCTGTGTATTACTGCCTCCGATCCATAAAGACAGCAATACTTCTCATAAAAAACTAGGCTACTGTGGCATTGATATCTACACAGTCAGATGGGTGGCAAATTGGCTCAATGGTCACACCCAGAGAGTGGTGGTGGATGGGTCATTTTCAACCTGGAGGGATGTGGACAGTGGAGTTACCCAGTGCTCAGTCCTTGGGCTTGTGCTATTCAACATCTTTAACAGTGACTTGGAGGTGGGCATGGAAAGCACACTGTCCAAATTTGCTGATGGCACAAAGATGTGGGGAGAAGTGGGCACGCTGGAGGGGAGGGACAGAATCCAACTAGATCTAGACAAATTACAGAGGTGGGCAGATGAGAATAGACTGGCATTCAACACAGACAAGTGCAAGGGAGAGGGAACTTGCAACATACCTATAGGCTGGGGAACACCCTTTTCAACAACACAGTGGCTGAAAGTGATCTTGGAGTCATTGTTGACTCCAGGATGGGCATGACCTGCCAATGCGAGGAAGCAGTCAGTAAGGCTAACTGCACCTTGTTGTGCATCTACAAATGCATCACATACAGGTCCAGGGAGGTGATCCTTCCCCTACATGCAGCGCTGGTCAGGCTGCAGTTGCAGTACTGTGTCCAGTTCTGGGTGCTGCACTTCAAGAGGGATGTGGCTAACCTTGAGAGGGTCTAGAGGAGGGCCACTCACATGGCCAGGGAGCAGCAGGCCAGGCCCTACGAAGATAGACTAAAGAGCCTGAATCTATTCAGCCTCCACAAGAGAAGACTGAGAAGGGATCTGGTGGTCATCTTTAAACTCACCAGGGGAGACCAGCGAAAAATAGGTGAGGCTCTGTTGCCCCGGGGACCACCTGGGATAACAAGGAATAATGGCCACAAATTGATTGAGAGCAGGTTCAGGCTTGATGTCAGGAGGCATTACTTTACGGTTAGGGCTGCCAGGCCCTGGAACGAGCTCCTAAGGGAGGTGGTGCTCTCCCCTGCCTTGGGGGTCTTCAAGAGGAGGTTGGATAGATATCTGGCTGGGATATTATGATCCCAGCACTCGTTTCTGCCCAGGGCAGGGGGTCAGAGTTGATGATCTGTTTAGGTCCCTTCAGACCCTAGAAACTATGAAACTTTGGTGAGCCTTTTGATGGTTGGCTCAGAGACCCCTAACTCCCTCTGCTTTAGTGATGCTTCTGGAGCCCCATGAAGCATTCAAGATTACTGAAATTCACTCTATTCTGTGTAGATGACTGACCAATTCTGATTCATTTTGTAAGAGTTGGCATGTACCACATGCTTCTTCTTTGTTGTATTGCATTCTGTGTACTAGATGGTTTCTGCTTCTCTCCCCAGAGACTGCTGCAGTTCAGTGGTGCTGCAATTCAATGCGTCCAGTTTGTATTGTGTTTCTGGATAAAAGCTGCTGTGTAAGTAAAAATACTACTACAGCTTACTCTCAAAATATTCTGCTTAGTAGGACTTAACATTAGGCCGATGCAAGGCAGCAAATATTCACTTTGGATTTGGATTTGGCCAATTCAGAGGGACAGTGATTCAATTTGGTGGTTCGAATCACTGTCCTAATTCGATTCGGCTGATTTGGATTTGGAGATTTGGCCATAGACTATAATGGGGAATCACTAAAATACCTATAACTTTGTCATTTTTTTGCAGATTCAGATGAAAGCAGCAGGGATGGTAGCCCGTTCTGAGGGCATGAAGCCTGCCAAGCTTCAAGGAGGTAGGTGTAAGGGTGTCTGTGAAACTGCACCTCAAACTGTTCAAAGCAAAACTTGTATTACTTGTGTGTATTAAGGCAGAATGGGATGAATGCAGCAGGAATAGTAGCCCCTCGTGTGGCATGAGGCCTGCCAGGTTTCAGGCAGAGCGGTGCAGGGGTTTCTGTGAAGGTGCACCTCAAGGTTCTGAAAGCAAATAAAAAAAGCAAATAGGTGCAGAGTGAGGAGGGTGTTTGCTGCAAGCCTTCTGAATCTTTCCAAATTGATTCAGAGGCTTCCAATTCAATTTAGACCTTTTAATGGGTCTCTTGATTTGATTCAGATTTGGAGATTTGGCCGCTGAATCAGGCCAAATCTCCTCCTAATTGAATCGCATACTAAGATTCGCACAGCCCTACTTAACATGGACCTGCAAGTTGAGCTGAGGGTTTGTCTGTTAGTGATGACCTGGAGTGCCATTGACTCCTATGGAGCTTTCACTGAGCAAAGTATCTACTTGCATGAATCTGATATCAGGACCTAGGCTTACATTTCAGTATCTGCTTTCTTGTGATTATCTGCCTGGGCCAGTTGTGGGCCTCTTAGGCTGCTGTAAGTCCTCTCCAGCAAATCTTCCTTGCACTCCTGGCCTTGTGTATCGCAAACTCCCTCCTCCTGTCCTTTGGTCATTTCCTCTTTGTTTCAGATCTTAGATACAATGATCATATCAAGCCACTTTGTTAGGTTAGAGAAGTACCTTGAAAGCACCATATGATCAATGCAGCAGCCTGTGTAGTTGAAAACTCTCTTTTTCTCTCTTGTGACACTACAGGAGCCGTGTGTCAAATAGTTATTGTTGTTAAACCATTGCTTCATTAAATATTTTAAAATCTATGTAGCTTGAAGATTTACAGGTGAAGAGGTGATATCAACTTGCATATATCTAAAGATTAGGCAAGTGACAGCCTCATGGAATAAAGGAAATATATACAAGCTATCACCAGTGACTTGCTGCATACTCTAGGGGATCATGAAATCAAGTCACAATTATTTCTGTAATATTTACATTGTGACACTGGAGTTTCTTTTCACTTCTATATCTAAAAACTTCACTGAAGCCCATGCATACCAGTAGTGGCAAAGCTGTGTTCCACAATTAGTCATTAAAAATGAAACAACACAGCTTGAAGTGTTTCAGTTTTGTCAGAGGTGTAACAGGGCAGCTCTGTGCCCTGGGCAGAGGAGGCACATAGAATGGCCCCCAGGCTATCAGTAGCAACATGGTCAGCCAGCACTTGCAGCAACTGCTATTTCTGTGACCCCCTACCCTCCCCAACTACCTGGAGCTGCTGCTCTGGTTGCCCTCTCCCCACTTAGTTATGCTACAGGATTTTGTTTTCTTTTGGGGAATAGAGATAGGACAGGAGGATACTTTCTTCAGACTTTAACATCCTATTGAACAATTTTCTGGTTCTTTCTTGACCTCAACAAATTATATACTGGGAAACTGAAGACAACTGAACTCGTCTCTTCTCCATGGTCACCAAAAGTTGGTTCTGCCCCCTTCCCCTATGCCTTTTCTTTCCTTGAACAAAGGGCACTTACAGAAGTTACATTTTTTACATGGTGTGGCCCCTGAAAATGCTCTACAGCTGTAACATAACAAATGTTCATGGCTGCAGAGTGCTTTTAAAATGGCCGATTGTGTGAAAATGTAGCCCTCATCTGATGAAGTATCAAACAGGGTTGCTCTAAGGCAGAACGCCTTAGGGATCTGTGTACAGGTTCCCTGCAAAATTTAATTTTGGGTGATTCTGCCCAAATTCCATGTGACTTTGCTGGGCTAGTGCTCAGGTGGACAGGCACCAGCCTACCCCTGCCCCCAGGGCTGTTACAGTAAAAGACAGTCTCCTCCTAAATAAGTGGGGGAGTGAGCCCCCCGCCCCAAGCTGGGTTTGGCCCCTCCTGGCTACCCCTGCGGGGATCTTGGGGGGAACAGGGCTGGGCCCATGAGGCAGAGAGAGATCCCTTTCCCCCTCCCACTCCTCATGTAAGTGTCTTGACAGTGGCAGAGGCTGCCACATTTGCAGCTGGGGGCCTGGCCTAGCTCATGGGCCTAGCCTAGCTCCCTGCAAAACCCGAGTAGGTGTAGCTGGCCTGGGTGCATGTGATGGGGGGGGATTCTGTTCCTTCCCCCACCTAAGGATCTTGACGGTGGTAGCCATAGCTGCTGCACCCAGGGCTGGGGCAGGAGGGAGGGGAAGGGCCTCCCCCCCCATGGGTTTGGCCTAGCTACCCCTGCTGGGACCTTGAGGGAAGCTGGGCTGGGCCGATGAGGTGAGGGGGCTCCATTCCTCTCCCCATCCCTGCTCTGGGCATGGCAGCCTCTGCTACTGTCAGGATGCTTGCATAGGACATGGAAGGGAAAGAGAACACCTCCCCCCCCCAACTCAAGCCACCCCCTCCCCCCCACAACTCACAGGCCTGGCATGGCTCCCTCCAAGACCCCAGCTGGGAGAGCACATGTTGCAGGGAGGGCTCCATCCTTCTCCCCTCCCACCCACCTGTTGCTGACAATTAACAGCTGGCAGGGGTTGAGTTAGAGGGGTGGTCTGGCAGTCTCCTTGGAGGCTGCTAGAGTGTCCCCACCTGCTGGCCAAGGCCAGTGCAGACAAGCTCTGAGAGAACACCTGTTGGGTTCAATCTCTCTCTAACTCATGGGACTTAGTGTAAAGTGCCATAAATTAAAGTGCTTCCCCAACAGGCTGCTTGCACTTGTGTAAGCACCCAAAATGAAGCACTTCTTCCTACAATGCTCCCTAAAATCCTCTTGCTCGCATAATCTGAACCTTTCTTTCATACTACTAAAATGATGCATTTCCATTTTCATTTTCAATCTAAGCTTCCTAGTTATGCATTTATTTATCTTGAGAATATTGGTTTTTATGGGACAGCTACTGCCCATCCACAGTAGAAGTTTTTCTTTTTTCTTTTCTTTAAGTTTCTTCATCATCTTGGAATCTAAATGTCATTTCTGATAAATCTGTAAAATGCCTCAGTCTTTATAGGTCTTGTAATTGTTCATTGTTCCATGTGCACTTTATAAAGTATGTCCATCAGCCCAATGCAGAAAAGTATTCATAACCCATTGCAGTGTTTTGTAATGGAAGCACTTATTTCAGTCACTGTGTATCATGCCTGTAAATGATTTTTAGAGAAGTGCCCTGCACTGCAAATTCATCTAAAGTTGGCACAAAAAGTTGTCTATTAAAATATAGTTTATGCTCATGCAACATTGTCAAATTTCATTTTACTGCAGATATCATTACTGTTGGTGTTTTTCTTCAAGCCCTAGACTTAAAATAGAGTGACTATCTAAGCCTTCAAATTCAAATCTAAGCCTTCAGAATTAAAACAAATGCATCTAGTTCTCATGGTTGTGGAGAGACTAGACACTGGGGCCCAAATGCACCCTAAAGCCTCTAAAACCAAAAAAGCTGTCACTACATCACACACTGGTTCTTTTAAAATAATCTCATAATTTTTAGGCTATGGGAGCATAATTCATGACACTAGTGACATGATACTAGTGAGGTGAGCTGCTACTTTGGAGTGTGCTTGGGGCTTTTCTGTGAGGAGGAGGTGCCAGAAGTATCTTCTCACCATTGAATTCCTGTTCAGGGCCCGGGTCTCTTAGGTGCCCTTAGTGCTATACAAAAAATACTAGGCTTTAGCAATAGCCTTGTTGGCTCAAAGTACTGGGAACATGGCCCGAGAGACTGTTAATTTTGTTTGTTTTTAATAATTTTTTCAGTGCAGGTTTCCTTTGTTGCATTATTGCAAGTTGTCCTGGAAGTGCCTTCTAGCCATCATTTGCTTCAAAATGTACTTGCTTTCTGCTGGCAACTGTTAAAGTAGGATTGGACTCTCTCCTCCCAATATCTCAGTGAAATCTATGATCCTTGCACGGCCCATATAGATTCACAAGGTATGTTTGCTGAAACACCTAGTAGGGCATTCGACTTGATAAGCCTGGACTCACAAATATAGTGCACCTGGCTGTGCACCAGCATATAAGTGAAAAAGTGACAGCCAGTCACCATGGCTTCAGAGAATTAGAAACCACATAGTAACAAAAACCCAGATTGAGTCAGTTGTGAAGCAAATCATTATGAGAGGGCAATAGGAGCATTGCAAGCAGCAAAGAATGATGTGAAATAGAGTTATGTCCTGGTGTCCTACACTGTGCCGAAACTTTTCTGAACTAAATCAGCCTGAGATTAATTTAATTCACTTTCAAGGTGAATTATATAATTCTCAAAAAGTTGCTAGAAAAATTAGGGGGAAAGGGGGTGGTATGAATGCAGGATATTTTCATCCTGAAAAAAAATGAGAAAAAAAATCTCTCCCTAAATAAACCCTAACTAAAATGGCTAGAAATCTTGTGAATACAATATGTGTATGTTTTTGTGTTGGAGGGGAGTCTGCACTATTTCCTGATTTTAATTGTATGCATCAAGGTACTGTAGATGTTATTTCAGCTTCAGTCTCAGTCTAAGAAGCTCATAAATGTGAAGTTGTAAAGTAGTGTCTAATAAAAATATCTAATTATTGTTTGCAATGTTGAAATAATGTTGCATCCGTGATGGTCCAGGATATATGCAAGAGGCAAGGATTTTTGTTTATCATCTCTTTTATTGGACAAACTGCAGGGTTAGGATAGGCTTAGACTAGCTTATGAGTACTTCAGTACTCTTTGTTGAGACTCTGGGAGAGAAACAGACACAGCAGAGCCTGTCAAAAATAAGTCAATTCAATTTGAATTCGCTTTGAATTTTGGACTGAGGTCCATTCCTATCCAGCTTGAACTGTTTCATGATTAGCAATCCTGGGTTTCCATGTTTAAAAATGGCAAATTCTCTCATTAAAAGCCCCCAAATCCATGTTTTTCCTATATATATATACCTCAATCATTATAATAAAATAAATTATAAATACCTATATATTTTAGTGGTTGATTTTGGGTTTTTTATCATGAAAAAGCAGAACTTCCCCCACCCCTTCACTCACTAGGATGCTGGTCAAGCTGTGGCTGTCCCCATCACTGCTTTGTGATGCTGAGTAGCCCTGATATGCTGGTGCCCTGCCCCTACCCATGCCATTGCTCCTCACTCCCAAAGCACAGCCCCACATCCCTGCAGATGCCCCTCACTCCTGGTGTACAGTCCACTACCCCCACCCTCCATCCCTGCCAGTGCACATGGCGCCCCCAGCTCCATTCACCTTCTGTTCACGCCTTCCAGACCAAAGCAGCTCCTTGCAGGCTGGATGGCTTCTAAACTGCAAAGGGAAACCCACGGTTTCCTCTAAAGGAGGAAATATGCATTTTTCTCCTTTAAAGGAAAAATCCACATTTTTCTGCAGCAAGCAGGAAACCCGGATCCCTGTTCATGATAGATGTACTCGAATGGCTGAATGTGACTTACTAATATGTTTCTAAAGTGTGGAGGTCACAAGAAGATTAAGAAAATTAAGTAAGCGTTAGTTTTTCCAGTTCCTTATTCTAAACAAAGAAAATCAAATGTTTCAAATTTTCTTACTAAAGTACACATTTTTCTCAGTTTCCCAAGGGAAAGTCTGTCCATGGATGTCTATTCTGTAAAAGTTCTTTTAGAAGAAACTGTTGTTTTTTAACCTGCTTACATTTTATGAAGGGCATTTCATGCCGGAAAGCTTGTCTAACATCTTTCCCAACTATATAGTTGGTCCAATAAAATATTACCAAAAAAAACTTGCCTTTCTCTTTTTTGGGGTATTTTAGGGAACAATCTGTTGCTTGGAATGAAATTGGAGGTCAAAATTTGTTTTGAATTTGACATGGAAAAACAGATACTGGATACAGCCCAAGGCTTGACTGGATGCCTTTTATATTAAAAAGAGATTATAAAATCAAAAACTACAGCATATCTTTTATTTTTGTTTTTAATCTGAATAATCAAAGTTTACACATAGACAGAACAGAGAAAGTTAAAGTGATGCCAGCATAGCCTGTTTTAACATTGCCAGACTGTTAAAGAATAGTTTGTCTGTATATTTTATCCCATGATTAACCAGCTCCACAAAGAGGATAAGCATAAAGTTGCTATTTTTAATCATTCCATTTATTGTCATATTTTCTCATCATTTGGGGGGGAAAAGAGCAGTTTGTGTTAGACAAAAAAGTTTTGTTATTTTCCTTTTCCATTGGAAAAATTCATGTTAATTATTCTTCTGCACCTGCCTAATGGGGCTGAAGTAATTCAATTGTCATATTGTTGTAGATTGTTGCTTTGTGTAATGTATCACCCCTGCTGTTTCACTTAAAAAAATTCTATACTCCTCCATTATTCAGCAAGGCCTAATGATTATTTCAGCATTTGTACATGCTGCACTGTTGTTTTGATTTTAATTGACTTCACTTTTTTAATTAAGTACACTGGTTTTAACACTGTTGTTGACATGCATGGTTTTGTCTTTATCAGGATTTGCTTCCATTTGCATTCTGTATCTATTGACATTTTATTTAGATTTATTCTAAAGGAATAGATGGATATGAATTCGGAAAGGTTTGTTATCAACCCTAACAACTCATTTCACTTATTATTCCTATCTAATGGTCTGAAAAATGTAAAAATATGTTGAAAATACTGATTTTGCTTTTTAAAAATATAAATGGTTTTAACAGTGTTTTTAAATATGCTGTTTGCAACCTATTCTTTTATTTGCATGGGTAAACCAAAGTTGATTTATATACAATTTGAATGTATCCATTACATATCTTTAATCATACACATTTAAAAATATATATTTGATTTGTCCCCCACTGAGCCTTCAAACAAGCTGTGTTATATTGGGAAGGTGCACTATGTGCATTGTTTACCTATATACTTGTGGTCTGGCACATCTACTTGAACTACTTAAAATTAAGCAACAGTAGATAATCTGTTCCAAGAATAGATTGTTTCTTCCAATCCTTAAATAACTACTGACAGCACCTTTAAAATGGTTGCCCCAGCTTTTAGAATATGATAGTCAGTGGATGTATCATAGACATTATGAACTTTAAGGGCTACTTTAAACAAAACCCTGCTGTTGGAACCCATTCAGGTGCTCCCTTTTCAAAGTGTGTTTAATCCATTTGTCACAGTATAGTAAAGAATGAGCTAAAATATTTTTTACTTGAAATATTAAACCTTGCTAGGGCTTGGAGACAGGGCTACTGTCTGAACATTTGCACTGGAAATTTAGAATGAGTAGAGACAAAAGTGGTCATAGGATCATAGGAAAGTAGGGCAGAAAGCGACCTCATGAGGTCATTTAATCCAACTCCTTGCTCGAAGCAGGATTATCTCTGACTAAACAATCCCAGCCAACTGTCTGTCTAACCTGCCCTTGAAGATTTCCAGGGATGTAGCTTTTACAAATTCTCTTGGTAGCGTGTTCCAGTGCTTGATCGCCCTCATAGTCAAAAAGTTATTCCTAATCTCCAATTTAAATTTCCTTTGCTGCATCTTGCAGCTGTTGCTCCTACAATAATGCTGAACATTTCCCCCACCAGTTTTTGAACCAAAACCTGCCATAACCCACCCTCTGACGTTGTAAAGCCACTAAAAAGTAGTGTATTTTAGGGAAGATATTGCCTGAATGCTTACATTTCTATATTGTTATAAAACAGGCATGAATGAATGCAACACATAGGACCTGGCTGCTGTTTGGTCATTCAAGGTCAGAAGATGAGGATGAGGCCCCATATGCGCTTATATGTTACAGGCTTGTTGTCACAGCACTGATTGTTGATGAGCCACAGGATTTATATTTAACCTTGCCTTCTGCTTGTTGTGTTTGCCTCGGTTCTATTAACGTAACATTCATTGTAGTGCTGGCATGAACAGAAGATGACTAGTGTGACCTTACAAGTGAGACCCTGACCCTGAGCAGGACTTCAATGAAGAGAAGATTTCCCTGGCACCTCTTCCTCACAGAAAAGCTCTAAACACACACCAACAAAGGAGCAACTCTCAAAATTCAGAGACAGCATGCTTGAGAAGGCCAATATGATATGTAAGTCTGAGATGCTGCATTTCTACAAAATTGCAAAGACAGTTTTAAATATTTGTTTTGTTTCAGGAATTGCGTTCTAGGAAGATATGAACAAAGAGATTTTCTGAGTCTGCTCAGCTTTTAGCTACCTCATTGTGCTGAAAAATGGTGTCCATGTTAATAGAAGTTAAGCTCTATGGTGTTTATTTTCCTAACATTTTATTGCCACAGGGCCTTTGTACATGCCACAAAATTGTCCTTTAAAGAGGCTCAAATGCCCTTTTGTACTGCTTTAATGGCGCTGCTGTTTACACTGTTGGCGGCATATTGTTCTTTAAATGACTTTGGGACGTAGCAAAATAAAACACTTCCAAGTTGTTTTAGTTTGCTACCTAACAAAGTGCAACAGCTGCAGAGGGAAGCACCGGAGCCCCTGTGTAGGCAGCCTGTTCAGGCAGGCTCCACCGAAGAAAAAAATGCAGCAAGGCTGATCTTTATTTTTTCCTTCCCAGAGTCTGCCTGCCTGGCTCAGCTATGCGGGGACCTGGTGCTTCCCTCTGTGGTTGTGGTGCCCCTCCCCGGGCTGCCCAAGCTGGCTGCCTGCAGGTGGGTGCCACCTGGGGGGTGCTGCTGTGGAGGGAAGCACAGGACCCCCCGCAGCTCAGGGACTGGTCATCCCACTGGCAGCTCGCCCGCCTCCCCTCCCCTCCCCCCCCCACTGGAGAAGCAGGTAAGGATCAGGCCCGACCCTTGTGTACACACCACAGGGGTTTACTTCACTTTCATTCTCCCTAAATTGAAGCAGTGTTTTTAAAAACCTACCACTTCAATTTACTAAACCTAAGTAAATCCCCACGGTGTATACAAGCAGCCACAGTTATTGGCAAAACCAGTGGGTACCAGTTTCCTCTCCTATCCCATTGAATGTTCCTTCTCCCTCCCAGTTCACTTTTAATCAGACTCTCAGAACTGTTAATCCCTTTGGTTCCTGACAATTACTGCAGAGGGCTATTTATTTTTTGGTGGGCTTTATACTGGTCAGTGGGAGTTATGAAATACAAATGATCACAAAAAGATGCATATTTAGCACAAACATTGCAAGGCAATGCAGCCTCACTGTGGCCCAAGATTGGTAACAAGTCCCTGCATGAAGAGGAAGCAAGGTAGATAGTAAGACATTTTCTAGCTCTGAGCTCACCTCAAGAAATCATCAAGAAGCATAATAAATGTATATCTCATAAAATCCTTACACAGATTAATGAAATCCTTATACAATACACAATAAAATTTCATTTCAGCATTCTAGTTCCTAAGGGCTCAATGCAGAATGGAAAGAGACTGCGAATTCAGAGCATTTTCACGAATGCCTTCATTTGTTTAGCCCCCATAATAGAATCCACAGCCATGTTAGGTGCCTAGCTTCCCTATACAGTGGCCATGTACACAAGTGCTAAATGACTGCGCAGTAACCAGTTTAACTGCTCAGTAGCATTCCTAAACACCTTTCTGGTGATGCTGACTGCGCAGTAGCTCATTACTGCTGCACAGTAGCTTCACATAACACTTCATGCCACACAACACTACTAAGCAAAAGTAACAAGCTACTTCATAGTAGTCATAAGCTACTGTGCAGTCAGCGTCTCATGTAGATGTGGCCGGTGTATGAGGAGAGATGGGCACCTCCAAATAGGGTCCACAGAAAACAGCATCCTAAGCAGCCAGATAAATAAGCCAATTGGGAAATGCCCAGAACAGAGGGAAACAATCTTCAACTACTTAATTTGAACCATTTTTTTTTTCATTTTTTCTCACCAAAAAGAAATACTGAAAAATAGTTTTGTTCAACAAAAATGTTCTATTGAAACTGAACTGAAATATTTTGTTTCTAGCACATGTAAGAAAACAAAGGGAATGGAGGGATAGGAGTTTCAAAGGACGAGAAAAAGTAGTCCCCCTTTTGTGCAAAAACTCAGGGATTATAACACTCTTGCAAGATGTGAAATGTCTGGGTTCAATTGCATTCTATTCCTGAGGGGATTTGAACTGACATCTACTTCTTAGAAGACGGCCCTGACCACCAGGCTGTAAAATGCTCCAGAAGTGAGAAGTCAAGCTTCAAATTTACTATCTGCCTGATTTAGAGTAGGGATTTAAACCAAAGTTTTACTCTTCTTGATGTGTCTACATAAGATGTTTCCTGTGCAGAGACTAGCTACACAGTAAATGTTGTTTGTCTACACATGTGCCCCTATTAGGTTGGATTAGACTAATTTACTCCACAACAGGATAGTACTTGTACTGCTATTTACAAGTACTACCCTGCTGCAAAGTAAAAAAACTCCATCGTAGCACACATGTAGATGCTGACCTGATGGCTGGGGCAAGAGGCTGCTTCATTGTGGAGGCTGCTTGTTAGCTAAGCCACATTGAAGCACCCTTATGCCCCAGCCAACACCTCCACAGCACATTGAGCTGGGGGGAGCAGCCCCAAATTGGCAGGCTGGCCCCCTGGACCTCTTGCCAGCCTGGGTTGCTCTGATCTGGCTCAACATGCTGCAGTCCCAGGCACACATGTAAACATGCACCTGGGAGCAATAAACTCCAGTGTAATAAGCACCAGAGTCTATTGCATCACATTAATATGCACATGTAGACGTGCCCCTCAAGTACTAATCAGTAGGGCTGTGCGAAATTTCACTGGCCATTTTGTTTCAACACTGTTTTGACTCATTTTGAGGTCAAAACAGCAAAATTGAAATGAAACAAAGGGCTGTGAAACAGCCTCAAAACAAAATGAGGCGAGTCAGAAAATTTCAAAAGTCGAAATGTTTTGACCGTAGTGCTGGGGAAATGAATTCAGCCCAGCTGGGCTGACTTCCCATCCCCAGTGCTAGATGGCGCTGGGGTCCAGGAGTCAGCCCATCGGGGCTTCTCCCATCCCCTGCACTAGATTGTATTGGGGGTGGGGAGTCAGCCCAGCTGAGCTGACTCCCTGTCCCCAGCAAAACATTGAAACAGCATCAAAACAACCTTTCTGTTTCAATGGAACGGAACAGCTGTTTTGAATCTAAATGAAATTTGAAACAGAACTCTGTTCTGTCAAACCGTCGAAACACAAGGTGAAATGGAATAGTGCCATTTTACACAGCCCTACTAATCAGGTAGAATGCTCTCCATCCCTCCTCTTGGAGCTGTTTTTGCTTTGTATAAAATGTTTAAACTAAGCACTGAAGATGAGCATAATAATGACTCTCTAATCTGGTGTTTAAGCCACTTATGCAACACATGAGGTATCTGAGTTTCAGTCCCTGGCCTAGTGAATGTTCAAATATTATACAAAGTGGAACAGTTCAAACATCAGCAATTGAAATCACTATTGCTGCATAGCACCTTGTTGCCAAGCAGTTGGAACACGTTTTTGGGAGGATGAAGAAACCCAGGTTCTAGGCCTCCCAAACCATAGGAGACTTGAACCCATACCTTTTTCAAGGGATCCAGCCATGGGCTAGATTTTCCAGTGCAATTTCCAGTCCTTCTTTAGAAGCTGACTTACTAGGTAGCACAGAGGGAAAGATATGGGGGGGCCAGCAGAAGAAACACGGTCAGAGGAAGGGTGGCTTTCTGAGATGGTTCCTAACCTAAACAAGAGAAGGTTGTAGGGTCTAGCCTGGGTCCCTTCCCCCAGTAGGTTAGAAACCATCTTAGTGCTGCTTATCCAGAAAGCAGGGTAGATGTGCAACGTCTAAGCTAACTGAATAAGAGAGGCATAAGCTTTTGTGAGCAACAGCTCACGACATCAGATGGTATGAAAGGACATGCAGAGAACAAGCTATCAAATAAAAGGAGTGACTTAAATAGAAGAGACAGGCAAGGAGAAAAAATAGAGAGAGAGGGCAGTGCTTAGAAAGGCAGAGGGATCGGAGATAACCACAAAGCAATTTGTGGGTGTAGACAGAAGTGACAATATTTGCCTGATCTGGCCACAGAAGACAGTTTATAGCTGTGAGCAAACACAAGTGCATGGCTGCAGACAGCTTAAAAAATGGCCAGTTGAATGAAAATCAGCCCCCTCATTGCATGCAGGGTCAGATAAAGATATTTCAAAATGGAGTGTTTCCCATAACTACTGTCTGCTTTGCCTACCAGCCTCAAGCTGTTTTCAGAATGGGAAGGGGGGAAAGGGAGCAAGGGGAGTTCAATCTGGGGGGGGTTCAGCCACTGCTGGAGGGTGGGGCAGGTGTATTGGAGCTCCCCTGAAGTGCGGGGCTCCAATTCATCCACCCCTCCCTCCAGCACCAGCTGGGGAACCCCTAGAATGAGCTCTCTCTGCTCCCTTTCCCCCCCTCCCATTCTGAAACAGGGACAGGCTGGGGAAAAGGAGGGGTCATTGCTAGGGGAAACTGGCCGCAGGCTGACAGCCAGCAGCTAAATTCCCCTCCCCCTGGAACCAACAGTGAACTTGTATTTGGTTGGGGAGGTTGTTGTAACTCAGAACGCTTCCTGCAAAGCATTCTCATTTACAGCGGGGAGCTGCACTTCTATCTGCACCCAAAAGCTAATCCAGGTAATGGGATAAGAATCTATAGTCTCTGTTTAGACAATACGTAACAAAATCTAGTCTGTAAATGATTTCTTGTTCCACAATTCTCTATTCAAGTCAGTTTTTTTTTAATTATGTTGTTTAAGAACAGCTATTCTGAGGTTAGCAATGTGACTTTTAGGGAGGGTAAAGTGTTTTGCCTTAGGTTTTTTGTGTATTTCTGGACTTGATGTCAGATCAGTGTTCATTCATTCTGTCATTTAGGATTGCTGGTGAAGGCTCATGTGACAGTGGTAGAGAAGCAGGTAAGTATACATCAGATATTCTAATATGTATTATTTTGGTTCATTAATGATGTGTGGTGGGCTAGCTGGTGGCAGCTTGACCCGAGGTTTTGAAAAATTAAAAAATGGTTGGTGGGGGAGGATTTCCTTTTCCCCATCCATCAGGCCCCAGAAAAGGAGAAAGCTTGCCCCCTCCAGGGGCCAGGTAGGGAAACTGGACCTAAGAGTAGACTCACCTCTCATGTCACCTGTTTGGTCCCACCAGTCACCTGGGGGGGATAAAAGGGGCAGCGCACCTGGCTCCAAGAGAGAAGACGATGAGAGATGAAGGAGAGGAGTCCTGAAGAGCTGGTGAGAGCTGGCCAGTGGGGTGGAGCAGTTGCCCCAGAAGAGCCCTGCAGCCTGGGAACTGCAGGTGGTGGCTTGGGCTCCAGCTGCTCGGTGCACAGGCGGTGCATGGTAGATCTCCAGCTGGGACCCAAGCCACAGGCAGTGGCTCAGGCATTCAACCCTCAGCAGCATGAGGCCAGACTGCTTGGCATGCAGACAGCACATGGAGGATCCTGGAGGGATGAGAGCCTGGAGCCACAGGCAGCCACCCAGCCATCGATAGCTCAGTGGTAGAGTTCTCATCTACCACATGGAAGACCTGGGTTTGATCTCTAGCTAAGGCACCAGAGGGGTGAGCCCTGCCAGGGGGACTGGAATCCCCACTGAGTAAAAGAGTTTCCTTCCCTC
>NW_005841923.1:1134050-1137417 GCF_000455745.1 Alligator sinensis
GCCCCTCCAGGGTACCTGTGCTTCAAATTCTGTGAACCTGCACCTCAAGTTTGTTGTTGATTTGCCACTGCTAGATGTATACGTGTACCTTACCTTTACTGAATCCCCTCTTGTTCTTCTGCACCCATTGCCCTCCCCACATGTGTGTCAGATCTTAACCCAATTCTTTTTCCTATTAAACCCGTATATGGCTAAGTTCCAACTGGTCTTGGCTCTACTCTATAGGGGATAGGAGGGAAGTGGCTACTCCTCCTACAGTGTGCTAGTACTCACTAGATCCCTTCAATAGGAGAGGGGGTGCCTTGTCTAAGTACCACCTGGGTTACAGATATGGTCTGTGTTAATGAGGGGTCAGAGCTGGCACCTGGGTTACCTTAGTGACAATAGGGGTTAGGAAGTTTGTTGCTCGAGACATGCCATTTGAGGTTGGGGGCACTCTGTAAACCAGAACAGGTTTGTCCCTCTTTGCCTCCTTGAGATGGTCATAATTTTCCAGGAGGAGTTGGAGGTCATTAAGGATGTGTCTAAGATGTGTCCAAGATGTTCAAGCTGGGGCCTGCAGGTGACAGCCATAGGAATTTTGTTGTCCTTGTCACAAGGCTGATATTGTATCAGGTGGGAGTGGGATCTGAATCTGGTTCTGTTGATTTGAGTGGCTATAGTGTGGGGATTGTATTATAAGTATAGGAATTCCTGCTCCAGGTACTTAAGATTTGCATTCAGACTCCTTGGATCAGAAGGGTGGGTGCTCAGGAGTTAGGAATGAGCAAGTGCCTATTGGGCTAAAAGATGGCCTTACCACCTTTATTCTACTTCTGGTGGGTCTGTGCATAGAATGATCCTAATCTGCCACAAGTGGAAATACTTCCTCAAAAGACTCCTATGCAGTCTGGCCTTGATGCTAAAGGTGGGGTCTAACTTTTCACCAATTCCCTCATAGTCATCAGTGGTCCTCTGAAGGCTCTGCAGGATGGTGCAGGCTGATGGGCTTCCCCAGCTCCAGTGATGAGCTCCCACTGTTTTGATGACACACATGAAAGGAGTTGCATACTGAAGGGCACAGCAAGCCTGCAAGATTAGAGATTGTCATAACATTGAGGTTTGAGGGCCAAATCATAGCCACCCTCCCTGCCCTCTGCCACCCTGGAGTGAGTTCCAAAGCAGCCCAAGTGAGGCACACCCTTTCCAAGTGAATCCCCTATCATGAGTTCACAGAGAGAGATACCCCATGTGATTGGGAAAGACAGATGGACAAGGATCCAAATCCTAGAGCCTCAGAATTTACCATTTTAGGAACCTGGACCAAAGAGAAAGAAGCTTCTGAGATGGCAGATAAAAAAAATAAATAAAGCGGGGGGCTTATAACTTAATAGGCAGAGAAGTAGAGCTAAAACAGACCTCCAAAGGTCATCTAATCCAACCTCCTGCCTGAGGCAGGATCATCCGTATCAGAACCATCCTATACAAATCCATAATCTAAACTCTTTATATAACTACCATCAACCCTGACACATCACAAGATTTGTTAGGTAACAATGAATCTTTACTTACATCTGCTTTTCTGTGTTGATGGCTGCAATAGCCATTGCTGCTGCTGCTGCTTCAGTCCAAAAATCATAGGGCACTTTTACATGTGCTCTATGGGTGTGGGGGGAAGGGGTGCTTTAGTTAGAGCGGCTCTGAGAGCCACTCTGAGAGCTGTTTTAATTAAAGCACTTCAGCATCTTGTGTATCAGCATCCCTGCACTTCAAAATAGTGGCAGGGGCATTTGAACTAAAGCTCATTCAATGAGCTTTAATTCAAGCACTGCCCACCACCATTTTGAAGCATGAGGACACTGATACATGAGACACAGGCAGCTGCTGGAGTGTGGTAATTGCCATGGTCCAGCACTCTCGATTAATTGAGCGTGTTCCAATGTGCTGCAATTACAGCATGTTGGAGCAGGCTCCACGCTCATGTACAGGCACCCATAGTATAAGATTGCAGCTCAGCAGAAGCCAGACTGAGGCAGAGGAGAAAGAAAAGCAAGGAAAAGATGCTTGTGGACCTGCTTGCCTCAACTGAGAAGAGAATTGGCTTCAGTAGAATGGTCTCCTGGATGAAGTACTATCAAGTTTGCTGTGCTGACCTTGTCACAAGGGAAATATCCTAGACAAGGTGTATAGTGATCTTTCAGACATACTGGAACATGGTGAGTACCAGGGAGGATGTATGCATGGATTACGGAGATATTGATGGAGAACCTCTGTGTGCAGAAAGAAATAGGGTCACAAAATGCTTAGTTGCAGGAGTAGAGGTGGAAATCATTTTCTTGGACTTTAGCAAGGCCTTCAATATGGTACCTCATCCTATTCTCATAAATAAATTATGAGTCTGTGACAGATATTTACATGGTCCGGTGGGTGGCAAATTGGTTTAGTGGTTACACCCAGAGAGTGGTAGTAGATGGATTAGTATCAGCCTGGAAGGATGTGGATAGTGGGGTCCTGCAGGGTTCGGTCCTTGGACCTGTACTCTTCAATATCTTCATCAGTGACTTGGATGTGGGTGTGAAGTGTACTCTGTCCAAGTTTGCAGATGATACTAAATTGTGGGGTGAAGTGCACACTGGAGGGTAGGGAACGATTGCAGTCAGACCTGGACAGGTTAGAAAAATGGGCAGTACACAATGGGATGCAGTACAACAAGGACAAATGCAGAGTGCTGCACCTAGGGTGCCAAAATATCCACACACCTACTAGCTGGGAAGTGACCCTCTCAGCAGCACAGAAGTGGAAAGGGATCTCTGAGTCATAGTGGACTCCAAGATGAACATGAGTCGTCAGTGTGACGAAATCATCAGCAAAGCTAACCGCACTTCCTCATGCATCAGCAGACTCATGACAAATAGAACCAAGGAGGTGATACTTTCCCTCTATGAGACATTGGTCAGACTGCAGTTGGAGTGCTGCATCCAGTTTTGGGCACTGCACTTCAAGAAGCATGTGACAAGCCCTATGAGGAGGGACTGAAGGACTTGGACCTCTTCAGCCTCTACAAGAGAAGGCTGAAAAGTGATCTTGGGGGCTGCCTACAAATTCATTAGGGGGACACAGCAAAGTATTGGAGATGATCTGTTCACCAGGGCACCTCTTGGGGTAATAAGGAACAGTGGTCACAAACTGACAGAGAGCAGATTTAGGGTAGATATCAGGAAAAACCTCTTCATGGTAAGGGTGGTCAAAATTTGGAATGGGCTTCCAAGGGAGGTGGTGCCCTCCCCTACCTTGTGGGTTTCATAGTTTCATAGTAGCTTCATAGTAGCTAGGGTCAGGAGGTATCTGATCAGATCATCTAGCCTGACCCCCTGCCACAGGCAGGGAA